>NW_027176020.1:1937937-2127937 GCF_023055335.1 Clinocottus analis | reverse complement strand
TTACAGGACGACTGGATGCAGAAAAATCTTGACGACCGGATGTAAAAAATGACCTGGAAGTGCACCGACGTGACCTTTTGACCCGTACCGGGAAGTTGGTTCTTTTTCCCCCAATGTGAGAGCTCTTCTTTTGGGGCTTGGACATCTTGATCGCCCCCTGGTGGCCGGCTCGTAAAACCCGCCAGACAGTTAGCGAAGGGGCTAAACCTAAAAATGATAATATTTCCCTGTGTTTGAGTCGTCGTAGGAAACTCAAATTAATTACAAAACTTGTGTTTATTGTATGTATTTGTTCAGCAAAATCTTGGGAAAAAAATGTATATCTGCAAAAAATACACTTTTAAAAGATATTTTGATCATAACTATGAACATCCAGCATGATATGAGCCAGATTCCCCAAAAAAAGGCCTCCTGGAGCGTCAATAAGACACCTTTTTGGAAAGATTAGGACCTAAAGAATCAGAACCTGCAACAAGAAACGCAATAAAACAAAGTCTTGGCCTGTTAGGAAGGAGTTTCAGTCAAAAAACTGTTTGGTTTGGTTTAAAAATGGAAAAATTATGTATTTTATGCCAAAGCATTGCATGCTGGGACTTAAAATTGGCGCGGGAGGATTTTCGCGCACGGTTTCCAAAAGGTTGAAGGTCGTTCTCGTCCTGCTGACGTGTGTCCACGTGGTGAGTTTTCTGATTGAAGTCTGAATGGCGTCTAAAGCGCGAGCTGGCAGCGTCTGCATCCAGATGTTTGGGCTGTGAATCCGTACGTACATGCGCCCGTGAGAAAAGCTCTTGCAGCGTTTGACGCGTTGAGCTCTGCAGCCACAGGAAGGAGGTCACACAAATCCAAGCGGGGGCCAATAAAATATCCTCGTTTGGGCGTCTCCGGGGGGAAAACCGTGGACTCGAATCCCTGGACTTGGGTTGTAAAAGTTGCAAGATGCTGGCTGTCAAGAAAAGGCCCTCGTGGCGCGTCGAGCTCGGCCTGAACAAACAGTCTGTAGCGCGCAGCTGCAGCCTCCTGGCTCGGTGACGGAGTTCAGAGCGGCGGCCTTTAAGGCACAGAGGAGGCCCCATCGAGGTTCCCGCTGAGAAACCCGAAGACAAAGAAAGAGGGAGAAGAAGAAGAAGAAGAAGAAGAAGAAGAAGAAGAAAGGCACTAACACGAAGTCGGCCAGAGCGAGAGGTCAAAGCTGCTCGCCCTGCTGGCTCTTCATCACGGTGTCGTAGGAGGGCGGCGGCTCCATGGTCCAGGGCGGCGGCGTGGACGGGAGGGGCGGCTCCTCCGGCTCCGGCGCCCGGGTGACCGAGTCCTCCGACATCTCTCGACGAATCCGGTCCAACCTCCTGAAAAGAAAGAGAGAGAGAGAGAGAGAGGTGAGGACGAGTGGACTAAACAGCTGCAGACACTTCAACTCCTTTCAGTGTTTTAGTTGCCCCGACACTTTACCTTCTATTACTGCTTACACACGGCTTCTCTTTCAGTGTC
The DNA here is from genome assembly GCF_023055335.1 of Clinocottus analis. Classification (NCBI taxonomy): domain Eukaryota; kingdom Metazoa; phylum Chordata; class Actinopteri; order Perciformes; family Cottidae; genus Clinocottus; species Clinocottus analis. Next base: position 2,126,452 of record NW_027176020.1, on the reverse strand, counting down.
CGATTAGATTTCACCGGCTGACACTTCAAATCATTCGGCACTTCCGCTGACAGTCAGCTGTGGCGACTTCATTTCACCTGTAACGTAGCCTCATACGCTTCTACGTAGCTTAATGCGCTTCAACGGAGCCCCACGTGCTTTAATGTAGCCTCATATGCTTCAACGTAGCTTAATGCGCTTCAACGTAGCCTCATACACTTCAACGTAGCCTCATACACTTCAACGCAGCCGCATTTGCTTCAACATAGCCGCAAATGCTTCGACGTAGCTTAATGCACTTCAACGTAGCTTCGTACGCTATTTGTTTCCAAGCTGGGAATCAAATCACACATTTCTGCTTCGACGTAGCTTAATGCACTTCAACGTAGCTTCGTACGCTATTTGTTTCCAAGCTGGGAATCAAATCACACATTTCTTGCAGATCCTTACAAACATCCTGGTGGTCGATGTCGTTACTGCACGTGTCCATAAAGCGTTTTTTCTCTGTCAGACATGAGCGATGGCCGGACGCTTCATCCCAACTTCCTTTTTCAGTGACCTCGACTCCTTTCAGGGCTCAAACTAGAACAAATTACATTTCATCCAACGCGTCTTTTTTCAGCGTTTACACTTCTACTTCCTTCGGTACCGTCGATTCATACACTTCAGGTAGTTTATTTTATATCCCTTCCACTATTTAAGAGCAGCCTCTTCATGCTCCTTCAGCTAGAACACACTTAAGGTTCAGGAAAGGCATCCTTCCGTCTGCGTGTTATTCCCTGAGGGATGATCCGTCTTCCCGTCAAGAGGAACATTTGTCAGATAGTTTTTTCTTGTTGAGTCGCACGGATCCGTCTGAGTTTCATCCGTGTCTCTGCAGAGGAAGCCTCCGTGATGGATGCTGCTGCCGGCGTCTCTGTTTCTCGGCGCTGGACGATGAGCAGAGCGTGTCCTGCTTGACCCTGCGGGCCACCGTAGAGCACCGTGCCAGAGGGAGTCTGTCAGCCGCTCGCCCTGCTGCTGTTTACACCAACAACCTGCTCCTCAAATCGGCCAAAACACACTAAAAAAGTGTTGCTTTTCCCAGTGTTGGTGTCACAGTCGCTGTGTTTTTAAGATCCTCAACGAGAGGCGACGTGTTGACGTCTGTTCAACAACAACCAGACCGCCTGTTGGCTCCCTGCGTGCCGTGCTCTGGTATTTGTCTGTACGCGTCTTTATTTATCTTGAACAACACGAGGGAAACCTGGTAAGTGCTTCGCTTCCAATGTTCAGGACAGGAGGATTTGTTTATCTGGAGGAAAAAGGGGTTGTTTTTTTGTTGTTTTTTTTCGACGGTCATTGTCCTCCGTTAGCTGTTTTTAGCCTCGCTAGCGACGCGGGCGTGTCGGCCGTGTGTGATCTGCCGTAACTTTGGTGATCATCCTTAATCAGGTCAAAACTCGGTCCAGCATTTTGTTTTTCGACAAAAATAAGTAAATACTAAGATGACACTCCCTTCATCTTCAGCAGTCTTGCATTCTCCCCTCACACATGCTCGCTAGCTCCCACAGCTCACTGTAACCTCATCTTCCTGCATCAAAACAGGAAGCGAGGGCTAAAGTAGCGACGCCTTCCTCCTGCTTGATCTGATTGTAGTTGGACACATAATCTGTCTTTTACATACGGGCAACTACAGCTCTGATAGCTGCAGCGACCTGTCAATCATAGTAAGCCCCGCCCCTAAAGCGTCCCCTGCTTTATGGTCTGTTTGACTCTGACAGACCATAATGTACTAAATGAACATCACGCTGTATAGAAGAAGACTAGAAACTAGAGATTGAGACATAAACTCATGTTTACAATGTTTACTGAGGGAATACATCAAGAGAGAAGTAGAGTCACTTATATAGACTTCTATACAACCAGAGGAGTCGCCCCCTGGTGGTCAGGAGAGAGAATGCAGCTTTAACACATGAAGCATAGACTTCTATACAACCAGAGGAGTCGGCCCCTGGTGGTCAGGAGAGAGAATGCAGCTTTAACACATGAAGCATAGACTTCTATACAACCAGAGGAGTCGCCCCCTGGTGGTCAATAGAGACAAGTACAGTAAATTTCTATAGACTTCTATACAACCGACATGTCAGCCTACCTCTGTATAGCCAGGGCCTGCTGCGGGCTGAAGCGCGTGCCCGTGCGCGGGTGCAGGAGGGAGTGTCCGGGCACCGCCCCCTGCAGGTTCCTCATGGCGATGCAGATCCCGCTGACCATCAGGGCCACGCCCCCCATGCACAGGAACAGCCCCAGCGCGAACAGCGGGGCGGACTGCCGGGCCAGGCCGAAGCCCAGGGTCACGGCCCCCGCGGAGATCATCAGCACGACGCCCAGGCAGAGCAGCATGCCCCGGGGGAGCGGCATCTCGCACCCCGGGCCCGCCGCCTCGGAGCTCGCGTCCTGCAGCTACAGACGCGCCCTCAGAGTCTGCAGGAGAGGAGAGGGAGGAGGAAGAGCAGGAAGAGGAGGAAGAGGAGGAAGGCAGCGCGTCAGACACACAGCATCCATGTGTGCATGCGTGTACGTGTGTGTTTGTGTGTGTTTGATATGATCAGGAAGTGGACACTGTGGAGGGAATAACGCGGATATGCAACACGTAAATCATCCCGCTGCGCTCCGTGATGAACATCGAGACCTCTCCGCGCGCGCGTACCTGATAGGAAGTCGCGTCACCATATCTTTTCCTCCTCTTCATCAACTTTCGGATGCCCTGTGTGTCTTCCCCTGGTAGAAACTCCCGTGCTGCGCCTCCTCCTCCTCCTCCTCCTCCTCCTCCTCCCCCGCCGCGCCTCCTTCCCTCGCTGCGCGCTCCTCTTGGCGTGTTTCTTCTCCCCCGCAGCGGCGGGAGACGCATATCCGGCTCCGGAGCGATTACGACACCGGCAGTCCGCGGGAGAGGAGCGGCTGTCGCGTGTGGATCGGCCGCTGCTGGGGCTTCATCTGGCAGGAGGATTCCGTGCAGCGTGAGGAAGTGTGTGAGTGTGTGTGTGTGTGTGTGTGTGTGTGTTTTCTCTATGAGGAAGGGTTTCCAGTGACGAGGACTTGGAGGGCAGGGCTGAGCCTGTCGCTGGTTCTGTTGGGCCAGCGGGAGAAGAACAATAGGTTCCCTTTGTTTCTTCACTGGAACCACATTTTGGGTTTTATTGATCATGAAGCAGCTGGAGAGGTCCAGTCACACGTCATGAGACAATTCATGATATATCATGATATTCATGATATATATATATATATATATATATATATATATATATATATATATATATATATATATATATTCATATATATGGAGTCTGACGTCATTATTCACTGATTTAATGCATAAAGCTGAACACATTAAAAACATTGTGCAAAATTTTCTCTTCAGTTACTTTTTCCAAAAGGAAAACCGTCACAACATCCTGTGATCCTATCAGCTCTCCTGTTGCAGCAGTGTGTGTGTGTGTGTGTGTGTGTGTGTGTGTGTGTGTGTGTGTGTGTGTGTGTGTGTGTGTGTGTGTGTGTGCAGCTGAATCCAGTCATGCTGTCAAAGATAACAGTATTTGTGGTCGATGTGAGCAGCTTCTTATGTCTGAGGCGCTGAAGGCTGCTGGACTCGGTCGTGTGAAGGCCGACATGTTACATGTTACATGTTACAGTTACATGTTGCATGTTGCATATAACATGTTACATGTCACAGTTACATGTTGCATGTTACACTCTCCCTTCACGCAGCCTGTGTGCGCTCACAGGAAACAGTTAACATGTAAATAAATAAAAGGAGCATTCTTGTTTTTGCATCTTTGACGTCATTTCCAACGATGCACACTTTGATTTATATTCATGAAAATTTGCCTGCAGACGCAAAAAAAAACACCACATCTCTTTTTTATTCCTTTAATTATTTGTGACTTACAGAGATTCGTCCCACTTTACAGTCATGTGGTGTTTGTGTTTGTGGGTCTGGGCCAAACTCTCTTGTGCAGGATTTCAACATTTCAACAGCACGTTTCTCCTCAACTTCCACGTTGGACTTTTCAAAGTAAAGTTCCCGCCAGCACTCGAATGCCTCACGCTGAAGGAGTGAATTAACTTCCTTAAACAAGTTCAACATCTCTGCAAAAATTTTAATTGAAAAAGTATAGGGAAAGGAAATTATATGATATGATTTATGCAAATATACAATATGCAAAACACACAGATATGATCCTTTTAAAAATGATATAATGCTCAGGTTGCGTTGCCAGTAAGCTGCTGTGATTGAGACGTGGAACAAGTAATGTGGTCATCATGACGAGCATGCAAACTAAAAATACCATCATCATCATCATCATCATCACATCCTTCCTGCGATGAAGCACATTCATGCCGACGTGGGGAAATAAAAACATTCAAAGGATCCCTGCATTGTTTCATAAAGGAGGAAATAAAAGAATAAAAAGGGCCCCAGCTGGACACCGGGGGGAATCCCACAGAAGAGGATAATCCAGATTTGTCGATCGGAAATTAAAGCCTGGATTCTCTGTGTGCTTCTGTTACCATGGAAACTGATGCTTCGTCAAAAGGGATGGCTCAAATATTTTTGAGGTGGGATTTTGGGTGCGATGCCATTTTATTTTTTTTAATTTTTTTTAATCAACCAGTTAACGAATTTTGTGTTTGACACATTTGGACTGAAGAGGAGAAACATAAAGACCCACTCTGATAGCAGCAGCAACCTGTCAATCACCTTGTAGTCCCGCCCCTAAATTATATTCTGATTATTATACTAAATGAACATCATGTTGTAATGAAGAAGACTTGAAACTAGAGATTACAATGTTTACTGAGGGAATAAATCAAGAGAGAAGTAGAGTCATTCATATAGACTTCTATACAACCAGAGGAGTCAAGAGAGAAAATGCAGCTTTAACACATGAAGCATAGACTTCTATACAACCAGAGGAGTCTCCCCCTGGTGATCAGGAGAGAGAATGCAGCTTTAATACATAAACTGTAATTTATTTGTGTCTAAAATACATCCACAGCAGTACTTCTTCTCTCGTGCTGGTACTCTTGTCTGTTTCTCCAAACTCCATATACCTGCGATAATATACTGATAAAAGTACCACAAAACTTTGCTGTTAAACTAACCTGCTCTCGGCGAAAGTCGTATAATATTTTATATTTTCTGTATTTTAATTCCAATTAAATACAGTCAATAAAGAAGCTTTGAGGGACCAACACAAGCGAAGTGATCGACTGCCTCTGAAGAAATTTTATACTTTTTAGAAAAAGCAAACTATCTTGCCAAGCAAATACGATATTTAAACGATGTTTTACGTAAATCAATGTCTTAAGGGATTAAAAGTTCACGTTATAAAAGAAGAACACCAACAAAGGTGTTGTGCCGTATCCGTTGTTTATACCCGTATGTCTGATCCAACAATAGTATTTATTCTTTTTGTGTAAAACATCTGAAGCAGTGAACATCACAGCTGTTGGTTGTGATGAATCTTCTTCTGTGTGAATGGACGTGTGCTCAATTGTGTTTGGAGTGTGTTAGCTTAGCTTAGCATAAAGGCTTGGAGAGAAAAAGCACAAAAGGCTTGGACAGAAAAAAAAGAAAATAGTCCAGCACATTAAAAAACATTTAAATAAAAACATTTTAAACCCATAAAACCCATTAAAAAAACATTTAAAAAAATCATAAAATACTTAACAAAAAACATTTAAACATTAAAAAAAAACCATAAAAACCATTAAAAAAAATACGAAAAAAACAATTAAAAAAACATTAAATACCATAAAAAAAACATTTAAAAATCAATAAATAAAAAACATTAAAAACATTTTTTTTAGTAAAAAACGTTTAAAAAAACATTAAAAACATAAATAAAAAAAATACATTAAAAACCATTAAAAAAAACATAAAAGAAAACCATGAAAAAACATGAAAAAACATTAAAAACAACATAAAAACCCTTTAAAACCAGACTTCTCTTTCTTCTCTTACACTTTCATTCTGGTGTTCTTTATCTGGCTGCGGGTGACTTCGCTGTTCCTCCTCTCCACACGTACATGTAGATATGCGTTGGTACACCTGCCTTGTATTACAGGTAACTTGGGGGGGGGGGGGGCATGCTGGGACCCGCTGGCCCCGTCAGACAGAAGCATGCTTCCAGTGTTTGGGTGGAGTTTGTCGCTGTCAGACGACGCTATTGCAGAGTCCAGTAAAATGACGGCGTGTCTTCCGGTCTGAGGGTTTCCGTGGCGGCCTCACACCTCGAAGCTGATCTCCCTCGACCGTCCAAACAGCGGCTCGGACGCCAGGTGCGTGTCCGAGTACGCGCGGCGCAGGTGCGTGGAGCTGCACGTGGTCTTGATGGCGACCTCGTAGGGTGGCGGGGGCTCCTGCCACGTGGGCGGGTGCGGCGCCGGGCTGAAGCCGCCGGGGTCCATGGGAGGGTAGTCGAAGTCCTCGCCGCGGGCGCCTTGCCTGTGGCGCTCCATGGTCCTGCGCCGAGAGGGGACGAATGCGTGTGAAAAACAATGGCGGACGCAGGAATACACGGGACAGTTTGTGTTGTTTGTAGAGATCAGATGTGGAGTTGTGTTTCCTGACTAATACAGCAGGCGAGGGTCGGGTTACAGAGAGGTGTAATGGAATAAATAAATAAAAAGAAGCTTTTGAAACACAAGTCGTAAATATGAGACACACTTTTAACCTGCAGCAGGCGCTAACAGTCTTTGGATTACAGCGGCGCAAGCTAGCTACTGAGCTAGCTACTGAGCTAGCTAGTAAGCTAGCTACTGAGCTAGCTACTAAGCTAGCTAGCTGAGTTAAATATTAGTTTTGACATTGTGGACGTACAGACAGTACAGTCATTTTATTCCTGAGAGTCAGTCGAAAAGATCAATAACACTCTTGTTTACGTACAGGCGGATGATGAGACACCGGGGCCCCGAGCACAGACACGCAAAAGGCCCCAAAACCACCAAGACAAGCAAGTTGTGTAGTGGTTTAGGCACTTTTTGTGGTTCTTTTGTGCCTTTTGCGTTTGTTTTGAGTCTCTCTTTGGTCATTTTGTGTCTCTTTGTGGTGGTTTTAAGTCTCTTTTTAGTTGGTTTGTGTCTCTTCATGGTTGTTTTGTGTCTTTTTGTGGTACTTTTGTGTCTCTTTGTATTCAGTTTGGGTTTGTTAATAATTGTTTTGTGGTCATTAAGAGTCTCTTTGTGTGTTTTGCCCCTTTTAAACATTTAAATTATCATTGTCAAACTCTCGTTGGTCTCTTTGTTTCTCTTTGCAGCTGTTTTGTTTCTTTATGTTGATTTTGAGTCTCCTTGAGTTGGTGCTTCTCTCTTGGACATGTAGTAGGTGAAGGCCGGGTGTGTGTGTGTGTGTGTGTGTGTGTGTGTGTGTGTGTGTGTGTGTGTGTGTGTGTGTGTGAGAGAGTGTGTGTTAGGCCTACACTGGGGCCTGTCCTCACCACTTTACGTCACTGGTCAGCCAACTAATGGTATGAATCATTCCACCTATATATTTATTATGTATTTCCTAAAATAGCGCAAAATTTCTTTAACTTTTCTTTTTTTCATGATAAATGTGTATCTCTTCCGGGCGTTGTTAGAAGGGATACTAATAAATTAACTTAGTCACCCAGAGCTGAACACGTCCAAATTTGACAAGAAATTGAAATGAAAGTGGACTTTTTTCTTGAAAATGTGCAGATGTTGGACCCTGAAGGTAACAATGAAGCAGACAGTAACAATGAAGCAGACAGTAACAATGAAGCAGACAGTAACAATGTAGCAGACAGTAATAATGAAGCAGACAGTAACAATGAAGCAGACAGTAACAATGAAGCAGACAGTAACAATGAAGCAGACAGTAACAATGAAGCAGACAGTAACAATGTAGCGAATAGTAACAATGTACCGGATGGTAACAATGTTCTTTCATAGACTTTCATAGGCTTTCATAGAAATACATTCTTTGGGTTAAATAAACTTGTTTTCTATCCAAATCCATGTAAGACACAATACTTATTTTCTGGCTTTAAGACCAAATTGTCCATACTTAAAAAAACATGTAATGCATATAAATATTTTCTCAACCCACCTCGGCAGAAACACCGACTGGGATTCTGGGAAGCGGCTCCCCGGTGGCGTGAAGAGCGCGTGGCCGCCGAAGTTGGGGTAGTCGTACGGGTAATGCGGGCACTCGGGGTCGAACTCCTGGTGGTTGTAGTTGGCGGCGCTCTTGCTGTTCATGGCCCAGAACAGCCCCAGGATGAGCATCACCACGCCGAGCACCACGCAGCACAGCGAGAAGGCCTGCAGGCGGCTCTGGTACGAGGCCAGGAAGGCGGTGGAGCCCCCGGTCACGATGAGGAAGGCTCCGATGAAGATGGTTCCGTGGTGCAGGGAAGGCATCATCCTCCTCCTGCAGCACCGCGACTGTTTCCTAGAGGGGGGGTTAACGCTCAGGGCTGTGACCGGCTGGATGGGGGACGCTGACACTGACCTGACATCCAAAAGATATTTACTCTCCCACAGTGACAGAAGTCCAAAAGAAAAAGGAAAAAAGAAAGAAAAAAGGAAGAAGAAGCTCCTTGATTCTTACTTATTTGTTCCCATAATTTCCATCTCTCAGGACTGGTTCACACAAGTGTCGGTTCCTCGCTCTGTAGATCGGCAGCTCGCTGGCGTAAAAAAAAGAAAAAAAGTGCTCAAATTAATAGTTTTGTCGGTGGAAAAATAAGTAAAAATAAACCGGAGAGAAAGCTTTGATGCGCATCAGGACGCTCGCTGTGTTTATCATCAGAGCAGATGGACGAGAGGACGGCAGAGCCCATTAAGAAATCTTTACTGGCGCCCCACCCTCCCTCTGTCTAATGTGTCTGAGGGGGGGTGTGTGTGTGTGTGTGTGTGTTTGTGTGTGAGAGAGAGACAGCTTTCCCTCAACATAAATGGACGTATTGGACAAGAAGCAGAGTGTTTTAGGCCTTTATTCGTGCTTTTAATGCCTCACTGTGTCGGGTTACGACGTTCAAATTGAGAAAAATGAGTTGAATGTTCAGCAGTTGAGTTTATTTGCAAGACGACGACAGAAAATCTGCTTTGATTTGACTGATCTAAGTTTTAACCGAGAGGCTTTTGTTTTTCTGCTCCGTGCAATTCATATTAATTTGACACATTATAGAGACTAAACTAAACAAATAGATCACAGCAAATGTGTTTCTATTTTGGTGGAAATCACAGAACAATCACATGTTACAAATACACACAGAGGCGGTGGAGAGAAACCCGAGTCTAAAGGTTCATTCTTGTGTTTTTTTTCCAGTAACTTTGATTAATAATTGAATGCGGGAGTGGAGGATCAATACGCAGAGACGCCTCCATTTTTTTTGTTTTTAGCCGTCACAAGCTGAATGGGATAGAAGTCACAGGAGCTATTCACAGCAGAGAGACTTTGATATCGGTGTAAAACAGAGACGGGAGACTTTATTTATATTCTTTGGATTTGTGTGAGACGAATGAGAGCAGTAGCCACAAAGCATGATTTATTAAAATGGTCATAATAGCTGGACTTAAATGTACCGCGACTTGGAGAGGATGAGAACCTTCATCTTCCAGCTCCAGGAAATAGTCACCGACCTATTTTTTTTTTTAGAAACATTAACCGTGCATGATATTTGGCAAATATGGCACATTCTTCTGCGTAACACCGCTGGTTTGTGTGCACACAATTTTGGAAAATTGTGCGGTGGGGAGGCTGGAGGTTCAACAGCAACGCTACAATATGTACAAGTTATGTGTGTTGACAGGATGAGCCGATGGACGACCTCGAGGAGCGGTTATCCTCGTGGACGTGACTTCTTGCAAAGGTCAATTTCAAAGGTCAAAGGTCAAAACTTTGGACGTAATTCGAGAATGTAAAGTTCCCATTATGACAATTATAAATGTCTACTCAGAAAGAATTGAGAGACATTTGAAGACATTTGTGCAACTTGACTCGACCGTGAGGCGATTATGAGACTATTTGACCAAATTAAACATAAAAGGAAAATGATACATCAATAAATATAATTCTCCAGTTAAATAATTACAATTCAAAAACACTTAAATTGTCATTTTACTGAAATTGTATTTTATTCATTGTTGGTCATTGGTGTGTTTTAAAAAACATTTAAGCCTATATCATTTCTATATGGACGAGACACCTACACATATTTTTCTCATATCTTTTTTAATATATTTTCTACAGTACTTACAGTATACACTCAGTTTTCACATACTCCAGTGCGTTCTATTCTTTACCGTTATTTGTCCAATTTATGTAAATACATTTGAAGCAATGCAACAAAAAAAGTACTATTCTTTGTGTCAGTGCACACATAGATGTCAAATAAAGTTGTATGAGAGTTGGTACAGGCCCTGCTATACTTTAATATTGACAATAGTAACACAACAAAGACCTGATATAATGTATTAGGTGCATATGACTAAATCTCAGAATATTCACAGTTGTGGGGATTAATGATGAGGTTTGATTAGTTATTTAACTGTGTTTCTTCTTCAAATAGAGCAGTTTGAACCCAGGTTGGCTGACATGATAATCGTTCTGTAACAGTGCCATGGTGTGACAGCCTCGCTGCGTCCTGATTGGTCCAACTTCAGCGAGGCTACCGCTCTCGAATCCCCAACGGTCACTCGCTCGACCAATGAGCGTGACGCGTGTTGGGCTCGATCCCGCCCCTTCAGCATTTCTGACCAATCAGCGGGGGAACAGAGGACGAGGGTTCCCCCTCGACAACATTCACCTATCGCGGTGAAGACGCGACCAGAGCTAATCGATGTCCCGGCGCTCAGGGGCCGTTTAACTTTTAAATAATACAAAAGCCTGAACGAGTGCGAGCGATACTTGTAGTTCAGAGGCCGAGCCGACCGGACGCCATGGACCCGCTGCTGTATTTAGCCGGCGTGGTCGTCACGTTCCTGCTGTGGATCAAAATCAAGGGTCTCGATTACGTCATCGTCCACCAGCGGTGGATCTTCGTGTGTCTGTTCCTGCTGCCGCTCTCCGTCGTCTTTGACGTGTACTACTATGTGCGCGCGTGGCTCATTTTCAAGATGTGCTCTGCGCCCAAGCTGCACGACGAGCGCGTGCGCGACATCCAGCGACAGGTGAGCCGCCAGCATCATCACCTGTACTCTCACAGGTGTGTGTGTGTGTGTGTGTGTGTGTGTGTGGTGTGTGTGTGAACTGGACCCTGACCCCTACACACACAAAACACATTCATTTAAAAAAAGTAACCGTGCTCTATATGACACCTCTACCATGAATAGAATGAGGATTTACCTGTTTTGCAAGGCATCATGGGTAGTGAACAACTTGTGTGTCTGAATGGGACAGTGATGTTTTAAGTTAAATACATTGAGACAAACTTTGGGTGCACTGTGACGTAGGAGTGTGTCCCTTTATCTCTGTTATTGTTGTAAATTAATTATTAGACAAGTGTTGCCTTTCTTTTTATGCAACGTTTTGCTTTTCCAGGCACGCAACTGATAAGATTGCGTACTTGGAACAGTTAGTAACAGGCTTGTAATTGATCAGCAAAAGCTTCCATTTTCTTTTATATTCAACACCTATGATTACGTTGTAAGGCCTGTGAGTTCATGCTCACCTGTAATTCACCAAGTGAAGCAACAACTTATCAGTTTGAGTGTTCAACAATCAAGTTACGCAACACAGTGTGTGTTAGTTTTGTGGCTAATTGTTTATTTCTAGAGGGGCATCGTGAAAGTGATTGATGAAGTGAATCACGTCAGAAATGGGGCCAATATTAGGAGCTTTTCCTGCACTTTTTACCTCCATTTTATCCCAACGTAGGGTTAAGACTCACGTGAGGTTCTCTGAATTTAGCCCATCAGTTCACAGTCTGACTAAATGCTTACTGTGTAAGCAGGAGAGGACTCGAGGAGCAGACGAGACAGACACCTAACACCTAGATTCCTAGAAGGATTCGGTCAGGAGAGAGGAATCTGATGTGAAGTAGAGGTGAATCAGTCTGACCCACAGGCCCGAGAGAGCGCGAGGCAATGATGTGTGAAGAAGAAAGACACAGAGCTCAGTGGGGTGAAGGAATTGTGAGGATCAGCGTTCGTGAAATATACTTTGAGGAGTTGAAATGGCTCACTGTCGATAACGACTTGTTGCCTTCGTCCCACATTTTCAGGTGCGCGAGTGGAAGAAGGACGGCAGTAAGACCCACATGTGCACGGGTCGACCCGGCTGGCTCACCGTGTCCCTCCGAGTGGGGAAGTACAAGAAAACCCACAAGAACATCATGATCAACATGATGGACATCCTGGAGGTGGACACGAAGAGGCAGGTGGGAGGATGCAATCAATCCCATCAGCCCCGCCTCCACTTTGTGGATCGTGCTCACTTTAGCACGCTAGCATGCTAGACTAAGATGGTGAACATAGTAAACATCACACCTGCTAAACATCTGCATGCTAGCATTGTGAACATATTAGCGTGCTAGCTTAAGATGGGGAACATAGTAAACATTAAACCTGCTAACATTAAACATCTGCATGTTAGCATTATGCGCATATTAGCTTGTTAACACAAGTTCATCCAAATGCTTCTGTCACTAGCCACCTTGGACTTCTGGTAATCTGCAGGGATTAAACCAGTTTTGACCTGAACCGATCCCGTGTATCTGGCTGGATTCTGTATCGTTGGCCTTCGCTCACGTTGGTCTTTGTTTTGTTTGTTTAGGTGGTGAGAGTTGAGCCGCTGGCCAACATGGGTCAGGTGACCGCTCTCCTCACCTCCATTGGCTGGACGCTGCCGGTGCTGCCCGAACTGGATGACCTCACTGTGGGTACGTCGCTGTGCTTTCTGGGTAACCGTCACAGAGCGGCATCATCTGTGGGCCCCTCTGGTTTCTAGAAATGATGATTTCCACATCATCATTGTCCTGTGAGGCAGATCTCCTCCATCAATGCCCCCCTCCTCCTCCTCCTCCTCCGTATCCTGTTTAGAGCACCGGCGACTTCTCTAATTGTGTTAGCGGATTGATGTTGTAGCTCAGGAGACGAAAAACTGGGAGGAAATGGCTGCAGCGTTGGAAGCACCCCCTGGATCGGGTTTCATAATGGATTCCCTGATGCCATAAATTGCGCATCAGCAATCTAATGTTTTCCCATCAGGCAAGCGGTGCATTCATTTATCCTGATGTCCAAGCAGAGACACACACACACACACACACACACACACTCACCTCCTGGCAAGCGAACGCTGCTTTCGGCTCCTGTGTGTGTGTGTGTTGGCCCACCTGGAGAAGATATTGAATTACAGATATTCATTCTGCCTCGTCTCTCAGGTGGTCTGGTGATGGGCACGGGCATCGAGTCGTCCTCTCACATCCACGGGCTGTTTCAGCACAACTGCGTCGCATTCGAACTGGTCCTCGCCGACGGCAGCTTGGTGCGCTGCACCGAGGTGAGTATCGGTCGTGGCAACGCCGCACATCCCCGTCACCTACACCACCTGCTTCGCCCTCCTCCTCCTCGTTAGCGGCCGGACCCCCCCCCCCCCCCCCGAGTTCAAGCTTAACATGTTCGAGGAGCAAAGCTCAGATCACAAGTGAAATGGCAAAAATCTAAATAGCTCCGTCACAAATGGTGCTTCCTGTTTACGGAAACAGCTCCAGCTGTTTTCTATTTTTGAGCCGAGAGCTAATGAATGTCACCGACTGAGTGAACACGCATCCGCTCTGTCAGATTTGAGCTTCGCCGGTAAGAAGAACCGTCTGGGTCGAGCTCAACGCGCGTTGAATTACATTTGACATCGCTGCAAGTTATCTTATGACGGGTATTAAAGTCTCTTCAGAGAGATATTGTTAGACTGTTAATCATGGAAATAATCCACTTGTAAGGTTTCTCAAAACTGACGTTGATTTGTGGACGTGCTGTTTCGAAGCCTTGAATTTGGCATTTTGGCCGTCGCCATCTTGTTTTTTTTAAAACCAGAAGCGAGACTCGAGGGGAGGAGCCTTGAAACTAGAGATTGAGACACAAAGCATAGACTTCTATACAACCAGAGGAGTCGCCCCCTGGTGGTCAGGAGAGAGAATGCAGCTTTAACACATGAAGCATAGACTTCTATACAACCAGAGGAGTCGCCCCCTGGTGGTCAGGAGAGAGAATGCAGCTTTAACACATGAAGCATAGACTTCTATACAACCAGAGGAGTCGCCCCCTGGTGGTCAGGAGAGAGAATGCAGCTTTAACACATGAAGCATAGACTTCTATACAACCAGAGGAGTCTCCCCCTGGTGGTCAGGAGAGAGAACTTGTGATGTGAGTCCTAGAGTTGCAGTAGAAGTTGCGTAATGGTCCAGTGGTCTCCTTGTGGTCTCCTTGTGGTCTCCTTGTGGAGAGGCTGTGAGGTTTGCTAATGGTTTCCTTGTTAAAGCCGACATGTTTACAGATAGACGGACGTTAGGAACCCGGAACTCAGAGACCGCATTCATCGTCTTAGACGTGTCTTTGGTTTAGTATCCGTCTTCTCTTCCGGCGCCGCAGGAGGAGAACTCGGACCTGTTCCACGCCGTCCCGTGGTCCTGCGGCACCCTGGGGTTCCTGGTGGCGGCCGAGATCAAAATCGTGCCCGCCAAGGCCTGGGTGAGGCTGCGCTACGAGCCGGTCACGGGGCTGGAGAACATCTGCAAGCGCTTCACCGAGGCGTCGGAGAACAAGGAGAACGCGTTCGTGGAGGGACTCCAGTACGGCCGGGACGCCGCCGTCGTCATGACGGGAACCATGACGGACCACGCCGAGCCGGAGAAGGTGAGCGGCTTTGACTTGTTTACGACCTGTTGCGTCACATTTTTAAAGAGATATTTCAACCCGGGCCTTTATGTTCATGTTTTTGTGTCTGTGTGACTAACAGAGGACGAGAGTTTGGGAAAGATTGGTCACTTTGAAGGAGACGCTGCAGCTAACTGACGTTCAGTGGGTGCAAAAATAAATAAATAGAGGCGGACAGGCGTAATCATTTATTTATTTATTTTAATGTAATTGTGTATTTATTTTTATTATGTTTATTTGAATTTTAAATGTAATTATTTATTTTTTATGTATTAATGTTTGCTTTCATTTTTATTTTAAATGTAATTATTTATTTTAAATGTAATTATTTAATATGTGTATTTATTATGTTTGTTTTTATTTCAAATGTTATTATTTATTTATAACTTGTATTTATTTTTATTTTTTACTGCACATGTAAAATTCCATGAATTGTCAATAACAAACTGCAAATACATTCAAACACATTTAAGACCAACAAGTCAGGGAGGCGATCTCGTTCTCCCTCAAAACTGGACCAATGTCAAGAAGTTGTTTAGTCACTGAGACACAAAACGTGTGAAGATCGTGCAGAAAAATGACCTTTTACACTCCATCTTTTCCTTCGTCCTCTCCTCCATCTTCTCCTTTGTCCTCCTCCATCTTCTCCTCCATCTTTTCCTCCGTCCTCTCCTCCATCAGATCAACAGGATCGGCCTCCACTTCAAACCCTGGTTCTTCAAACACGTGGAGAGCTTCCTGAAGGACGGCCGCGCCGCAGTGGAGTACATCCCTCTGAGGCAGTACTACCACAGACACACACGCAGCATCTTCTGGGAGCTCCAGGTACACACACACACGCACTGACACACACACACACACACACACGTCGTTTCCTCAAGCTTCTGGGTTACATTAAGCTCCTGCACATTTCTACCAGATATTAGCTCGTCATCAACTCCTTGCTCACTTCTCTTTATTACACTCTAATGCTCTTTATGTGGCACATGCACGCACACACGCACACACACACACAAACACGCGCACACACCATTATCCATTAGTGAGAAGGGCTTGGCATCCTTTTGTGTTCTGTAACACTAAGTGTGGTGCGATGAATTATGCATGGCGTCGGGTGGGGCGGTGCCTTCAGGAGCATCTCGGGGCTTTCGGTTGCTCTCCGGTTTTCCTCGTTGAGGGTTTTGTTCTGTGGACGATGCAGAGGAGGGAAGGCCCGCAGAACCGGCTTTGATCACATCCACAAATGTTGTGATTGTTGCCGGAGACGTGAGAGCGTTTGGCGCTTTTTGGAAGGTTGTGACTGCCCTCTGCTGGAGGACGAGAGGACTGCATGTAGAAATACATACATGAAGGAAAACAACATAATATGATCATGAGATGTGGTATTTTTGTGGAACAATCTTCCATTTAATAAAAATAATAATACTTTAATTGTATATGGCGCTTTTCTAAGTACTCAAAAATGCTCAAAAAGCAAGTATTTTATTATTATTATTATTATTATTATTATTATTATTATTATAAAATGTATGAGACCCTCCTCCTCTTTTATCAGGTTATAATCCTTCAGCCATATGATCCAAAACCGCGGTAACCCAGCACACTTTAGGTTATTTTTTTGTTTTACTTTTATTGACATTGTTGACTATTTTTTTAAAGACATTGCAGCTCTTTAAATGACGTCTTGGAATTTTTAAAGAGTATCATTTAAACCACATGCATTCAGATGTTAGATGTAATTCTATTAAAATCATATTTACATAGTAATTCATATTATTGTACATATTTACATCGTAACATATATTTATATTCATAGTTTGTAATTAAAATACTAGTGAAATTTAAACTACTGATAACTATTTCACTTTTAACTAGTTAATCGAGCTGCAGAGGATAATAATTCATGAAAAGTGTGCGGATTAATGAAAAAACATCTTTTAAAGTGCTTCCGATGTCCCAAAAATATTTAATTTAAAGCAGATTTAAGAAAAAAAAAAGTAATTTTTTGGTGCTTAATTGCTAATTGATTCGCTTGTTGGAGCACAATGCATCATGGGACGCCACGTCACCCCCGCCTGTGTGTGCTCTTGTCTTCTTTCCCCCTCCTCCTCCAGGACATCATCCCCTTCGGCAACAACCCGGCGTTCCGCTGGCTCTTCGGCTGGATGGTTCCTCCCAAGATCTCCCTGCTGAAGCTCACGCAGGGCGAGACCATCCGCCGGCTGTACGAGCAGCACCACGTGGTGCAGGACATGCTGGTGCCCATGAAGGAGCTGCAGGCCGCCATCACGCGCTTCCACCAGGACGTCGAGGTAAGGGGGCGGGACCACATCTGCGGATTAAGCCCCTCCCACCTTCACCGGGCCCCGTTCTGA
Source organism: Clinocottus analis (assembly GCF_023055335.1). Taxonomy (NCBI): domain Eukaryota; kingdom Metazoa; phylum Chordata; class Actinopteri; order Perciformes; family Cottidae; genus Clinocottus; species Clinocottus analis. The sequence goes on along the minus strand of NW_027176020.1, from coordinate 2,109,218 downwards.
AGCTCCCGCCGTGTCCGCTGTGTTTTCCAGGTGTACCCGCTGTGGCTGTGTCCCTTCCTGCTGCCCCCCGGCAGAGGCATGGTCCACCCCAAAGGGCCCGAGGAGGAGCTGTACGTGGACATCGGCGCCTACGGGGAGCCCAGGGTCAAACACTTTGAGGCCAAGGCGTCCACGCGCCAGCTGGAGAAGTTTGTCCGAGACGTGCACGGGTGAGTCTCTGATGACACGGGGTCGAGGCGTCTGGGACCACGAGCAGACATCTTTGTTATCAGGAGGAGATTTGGTTCAAATGTACTAAACTCTGCAGCTTTTCACATGATTCTGTGTTAGTAAAAGTACAAATTAGTTCTAGTGAGATCAGAAGTCCGTCTATGACTCCAGCGCCACGGATTTATCGACGCGCGGCCGAGGGGCGGTAAACGATATTTGGGAGTCATCGATCGGGACACAGACCTCAGTCAGATAGGAGATCAATGAGTCAGGCAGACGGGACGCTCGCTGCTAGGAGGAGATGGAAAAGGGGGGATGCCTGTTTGTAACGTGTCTGTTATCTCACATCCAGGACTTCTATTGACACTAGAGATGCAAAGAAAAATATTAAATATGTTCAGACTAAAGCAGAGTCACGAGTAGGCGGACCTTCAACCAACAGAATAATGATTGATAACTGATAATTATTCAATTTTGACCAAGCCCTTGTATTTTACAAGAAGAATAAAGCTGAAACAAGATGTTTCAACGTATTGCACAGAAAAAAGTTTAAAAGAGGATGTCACATACACAACGCTATCTCGTTGTTAGTGCTTTAGCTAGCCAGCTAGCACTAAAGCAAAGAAGACATGATGACGTCAGCGCTCGCTCCTCCATCAGGTTCCAGATGTTGTATGCAGACGTATACATGGACCGAGAGGAGTTCTGGGAGATGTTTGACGGGCGGCTGTACCACCGGCTGAGGGACGAGCTCGGCTGTAAGGACGCCTTCCCCGAGGTCTACGACAAAATCTGCAAATCCGCCCGACACTGACCCCCCTGACCTCGGCCGGACGTCTCCAACTGAACACAGACGAACTGTTTCACACAAAGCAGCGAGCTGCTCCACGCACACAAGTACGAGCTGACGGGTTGTCTCCCATCACCTCGAGCCGTGTCTCAGAGCCAGTGAAGCAGGAGCACAAGTATTGGATGTCGTGAATGTATTTTCATTTCCCCTTTCTCCTTTACACATTTAGCTTTTTTTAACATTCATTGCTCAGAAACATTTTCTGTGTGTTGTACTTGTTCCTTTGTGTACTTTCTGCTTTGTTTTCCTACGTTATCCCAGGTGTTCCTCACAGAGCGTTTAACATATTTCTATACACCTTTTTATTTTCCCTGACCGGTCAGCCTTATCTACAAGTGCCATACCCTAGCACACGACTTCCTAATTGGAGTCTTGCACATATTTTTGAAATATAAACTTTTGTCATAAATGTATGGGAAAAAGAGTAACCAAAAAATATATATTCGGATGCCAATTCCAACAGCAACTTCATATCACCAGCACTCCTGTTTTGATTTTTTAAAATAAAGATTCTGAAGATGTCGTAATAATAGTTCACGGCTGACGATGCAAACATTTGAAACTAATGTATTTTTGGGACTTTTTAAATACCAGCACAGTGTAAAGCTGATCACTCGTCCTTCTGTATCCTTCAACTTCTCGACATGCGTTGGCATGTTAAATAAACCAGAACGCTCATCAATACTGATTTCACCTACTTTAAATAAAAGGGTAAAAAATACATGGGGGGGGGGGGTTGTCGTGTGTGTGATCTGAAAGGTATCCCAGCAAACCAGTGACTAACAAGTCTTTACTAGTTATGAATTAGACAATTATATAACAGTACAATGGCCAGCACTTTTAACATGTAATCCGTAGCCGTTTTAGCATTAAACAATTGTTTATGTCTTGATATTTTATAATCCATTTTTTGATTGTGGATTATTGTAAATATCTGGATCTTAATTGAAACAGTCAGCTTTTACCATTAACTTCTCTTCAAATTCATTTGCACATCTTTAAATTTGACTTGTTATAATTCTAATTTGGCAATGTCCATTGTATATATCTACAAGTTGTCCTAAATTACAGGTTTAACATGTAATTCTGGAAATAAAATTGACATGTTGGATTGGTATAATTTATAAGCATGTATATCTATAATATAGTTTCCATGTGGGTTGTTTGTACTTCTAAAAACCAATCTGTGCCTGTGGTGCCACTTCAAAATAGTGTCGGGTGGAACTCGTTTTTAGTGGAACCATAGAGTTGTATTGCACCTGTATACATTATCATTCTGGTATAGAGGAAATATGAGAGTTTTTGTTTCTTTCTTGAATTTGTAACATGGTTTATTTAAGGAATAAAACAAACAAAACTAATAGGTACATTTTTTTTTCTTAAGATGCTCGAGCGACAATAAATAAATAAATTACAAAACGAAGCTCGGCAATAAATAGGCCGACATCTTTGTGGTTTGAGTTGAGGAGCGCGTATTTGGGACACAACGCGAGGACGTCGCAGTGGGGCGGTGTTTACTCGTTGTAGCTGTCGTAGCCGTCCCGGTAGGATGAGTTGCGGTCCTCGTATCCACCGTGAGACCGGCCTCTGTAGCCGCCGCGCCCACCGCCGCCACCTCCTCCGCCGCTCCGGTACGAGCTCCCGCCGTACCGCCCCTCCGACTGAAACCCTCGGTCTCCGTAGCTCCGGTCGCTATTGTAGCCGCCGCCGCCTCCTCCTCTCCCGCCGTATCCTCCTCCCCCTCGCGAGTCTCTCCCGCCGAAGCCTCCTCGGGCGCGCCCGCCCTTTCCGGCTTCGTCCACGCGGATGGAGCGGCCGTCCAGGGACTTGCCGTGCATGGCCTCCTGCGCGTCTTTGGCGTCCTCGACGTTCTCGAATTTCACGAAGCCGAAGCCGCGAGAGTTACCGGATTCTCGGTCCCGGATTACGTCGACTTTCTCGATGGCGCCGTATTTGCTGAACGCAGCGGCCAGGGTGTCCTCGTTGGTTTCGAAGCTCAGGCCCCCCACGAACAGTTTCCCTTCATCCGACATGGTGATGAGATTTCAGTTAGCAGAAAGCCAACACAACACGAAGTGAATAACGGAAAAGGGACGGGAGGTTGTGTCGCTGGAAATTATGTCCCCGATCTACATCCGGTCAAACGAGCCCCCGTATCTTTTTTCTTTTTTTTTTAAATGGCGGAAACGCCGAATAAAACCCACCAAAACGCACGACTTTCGCCATTAAAAATGACAGACACAGCATGAACCCCGGCGCAATGGGGGGGGGAAACCGGTTTATACGTTGCCTCTGCGGGGGGACTCATTTAGACTGCGGAGGATTTAGTCGCCGTGTGCAAAACGCTGCTGAACCGTTATCTCCGGAGCTCGTGCGAAGTGGAGCGGATCGGCACGTTGGCGGGGACCGTCACGCGCGCGGCTGATCGAGCCGGAAAATGTCCCGCGAGTTCGGGCTCACAAAGCTGTTTTGGTCGGTCAGCTGTGGTAAAACCATGATGACGTCATGGTGACTTTAAAAGTCCTGCGACCGCGGTGTAGTTTCCGTTAGCCTAACGTTAGCTTGTATTTTACCTCTGGTCATCGATGATTAAACAAATGTTTATGATTAGTTACAACAACATGATCTATATAATCTAATACAAGGAGATATATGATAAATTCGTACAAAAACATATATATTTGGAAAACTGCGATAGTTAAATACACCTACATATGCACTAAAAAAGTACTTTATGTAATCAGTCTCTGTGACATCCAGCATCATCACATAGTAAAATAAAAATACAAGTCATATAAATAAAAAAAGTAAAGAATCCACAATAGCAGTATTATATATACAGATTGAAGTGATTCGTGACCAATATACTGTTAAATCAATACAATATCACAAAACACAATGGGTATGCCAATATGTTCTTACCGTTCCTGTTTCTACTTTAAATATTTAAATCCCCTGTTAAACTCATTTTGTTTTATTTGTCTTTCACAACTATGTGGCATGTACTGTTCACTTCATCACATGAACCCCCTTTGCACTAATGCATCTCTCATCTATATTTTCTAATTAAAGAACATACATTGTTTTTATACTTATGCTATCATATGTGAAGTCACATCTCAAATAGTCACAATCATTTTTACGCATGTAGGAATTCAAACTAGATGCCCGTTTATTTTTAGTGAGAAATGAATTGCTAATATCTGTAATTAAGTTAAATGTGTTGACCAGTCAAAATATAACTACATTTGAAGTGTCAAAATAGTTTACATAAGTCAAACTGGCATTTTGATTATTTTTTTTTTTACAAAAGTTAAATATCTAGTCAGCCATACTGTTTAAATGTTAAAGGGATCATGAAATTATAAAATAAGACAACTGTGTTTTCACGGGCTGCCGGGATAAGACAACATGACATTCAAATGTAGGCATATAAAATATATCTCCCCAATCTGAGTATCTCCACACGCACAGCTTTGGAAAGGAACACCACGTTTCATTTAGAGTTACTGTCTCGTTAATAAAAAAAAAAGAAAGTATTTTAACATTATAGAACCAGCTCTACTACTCTGGGGCATACATTACCAGATCGTGAAATCATCCTGCAATTGAATCAACTAGCAAAGCTTGTACTGTAGATACACTTACATTGTTAAAATGATATGCTTTTATAGTTCACATTGAGCATTTTCTATACTTTCTGCATATTTTCAGGATTACTACGTAACGCGCTTGCTGCCTTTTTACCCTCTTGGTTTTAATAAAGTATACACCTACGTATTTGTTCCGTTCAACTATTTTAGCAGACATTTTGAGTCCCTCGTGTTTAATGAACCTCAACCTGGTTGAACCACAGCGCTACCGCTCGGTTTGGGCCCGTTAAGCCCTATAAAACTAGATTTATTACTAAAGCTAAAAAGAGATTGGAAACGAGGCGAGTTGAAAAGTCATAAAGCATATTTATTTCCAGAACAACAAATGAACAACAGAACAAATGTGCAAATCAAAAAAAAAAAAAATTCAGCCAGTGAGCATGTATGCGTGTTAAGGACTGGCCCACGAAGAAGAAGACTAGCGCGATGCTGCAAGACAAAGGAGACAGAAGGACAAAAGACAAAGCGACACCTAGTGGAATGGCGGACCAGTAACGGTTCAATTGGTCGTAAAAAGTCCTCCAGATTGACTTGGTCTGTGAGTCTAGTTGTTCAGAACTCTTAAATTAACTTTAGCAGCTAGTCGGTGAAGTTAACGGACATGAACGGCGCAGGAAACAGTTCTTTTTTCCGCGAAGGCGATTTTCTTGAAGACTTGGTGCTGCTTTTAGTTTCCTCCGGGTGGTAAATAATTCTGCACAGTTTGTTTGCTTTTGGCCTGCAGACTTCAACATTTAGCTCCTAGTTTTTTTTTTCCTCAATTATCTTACTAGGAGCATTGAAGTCCACGCAGGGAACACCGGGTTCTTTAGTAGCGTTGGTCGCGTCCACCGCCTCCGCTCCGGTATGAGCTCCCGCCATACCCTCGGTCACCGCCGCCGCCGCCGTATCCCCGATCGTTATTGTAGCCGCCGCCGCCGCGTCCACCGCCGCCGTATCCTCCTCCACCGCCGCCTCCTCGGCCGCCGCCGCCGCCCTTTCCAGCTTCATCCACGCGGATGTTGCGGCCGTCCAGGGACTTGCCGTGCATGGCCTCCTGCGCGTGTCTGGCGTCGTCCATATTCTCGAATTTCACGAAGCCGAAGCCGCGGGAGTTGCCGGTGTCTCTGTCCCGAATCACGTCGACTTTCTCGATGGCGCCGAACTTGCAGAAGGCCGCGTTCAGACTATCCTCGTCGGTGTTGAAGCTCAGGCCTCCGACGAACAGTTTCCCCTCGTCAGACATGGTGACGTGATTTCAGCGAGCAAGAGTCCAACACAGCGAAGAGCGAATAACGGAAGAGAGATAGGAGGGGGTGCCGCGTCTATTTATACTATTGAACTACATCCGGTTAAAAATCCGCTACCTTTTAAAATGGCGGAAACGCCGGTTACGCCCCGTGTGCAAAACGCGGCTGAACCGTTATCCGTGGAGCTCGCGCGAAGTGGAGCGGAGCGACAGGTTTGTGAGGTTACTGGTTGAGTATAACGTCTCCGAGGAGCCACATAAAACGGATATATGGCAAAAATGATGAATCTTGCGAGTTTGGGCTTTTTATTTTTTAGAGCTGCGTTCACAAAGTTGTTCTGGTCAGTTATCTGTAAAATCACGGACACGTCATGGTGACGTCAAAATCCTGCGACCGCGTTGTAGTTTCGTTAGCCTAACGTTTGTTTTTAGCTAAAACGTGGTCTGAACATAAAACAAATACTGCCATAGTTAAATAATACACCAACGTATGCATAACATCTGAGCTTAAAAATGTAATCATACTCATTTTGGTATATTTGTCTGTATCAATAAAAAATAAAAGTGCTTTCACAATTTTTTTAGGTAAACACATTAAGCAATATAAATACAGTGATACAGACTTTACATACAGTGTTAAAACAATACAATATGACAAAACATAATAACATAATAGGTATGCCACATTTTCTTACCATTCATGTTTCTACTTCTTCTTGGAATATATTTAAATACCCTGTCGAGCTCATATTTTGTCGGATTTGTGTGGCATGTACTATTCACTTCATCATAAACCCCCTTCACACTAATGCATCTTTCTAAATTTTTCATTGAAGCACTAATTGTGTAACTTGAGATGATCAATAATGTTATTCTCTGTCATGCTTTCATTTTACTGCAATATTTTACATTTCCTGCCACTCATCAACTTATTGCTTATTCACTTTATATTTAACATGTCAATGTACCAACTGTGCAATTTGACTCCAATCCCAGCATGCATCTCAGCCAGCTGTTCACAACACTTGTAGAAATCTTGCAGAGGAATGTGCTCACGGTGATGGATATTTATAGTTTAAATGCATTGCTGTTTCTCATCTTCCTCTCCTGCAGTTGTCCGTCTGTAGCCAGAACCCGAAGCCTCAACTGCATCGTCTCCCTCGGCCGTACGACGATGGAGCAGCGAGGAAGTAACGTGTCGTCATCGCACCGCTGCATCCACGACCACGCGGAACCATCTTGAGAAGCCGTCACGAAAAACCGTTGAGATTTTAGTGCACATTAATAAAAAGGTCATGTATAATCTTGTACATGAGAGAGAGGAGCAGACGATTGGATGAACCATCTCTCCGTCAAAGGCTTTCGCAGCATCTCTTCTTTAAATCAGAGGCTTTTACGCACATTTGAAAACAAGATAATTCAATACTTCATACACAAGTTACGCATTCACGGATAACAACCATTACTAACTATCGTTACGCCGGTGCTTAAAATCTGTTTGTTCTTCAAATTGCAGGCAGCTGTTAACAGGACAGTAATACATTCAGCTGTTGGGATGAGGAGTACCAGGCCACATGGCGCCAATCCCAGCATGCACCTGTCCCGACCTCTGATGAAGGAGCAGTGAGAAGAAACAATGTCTCTGTGGCTCCAGCCGTCTGGTCTGCATAAATACATTCTAAATACTTTTTACTCTGTCTATATATATATATATATATATATATATATATATATATATATATATATATATACACATTTTTTTTGTGATGATTCTTTACTGTTTTATTAGTCTCTTGTGTGCACTGCTGTAATTTTGCAGTTTCCCCACTGCGGAACTAATAAAACATCTTATCTTTTAAAGGCACTTTCTCCTCCTTCAACAAGTTTAAGCCGATGCTGTCGTTTCTAAAAGGGACCGAATGAGCTCGCTCTTCTAACTCGCTGCGTCAACACAAATGTCAATGGAGCTTTGAAAGTCTGTTAACACCATGATTATCTCCCCTGGTGGCTGACGGGGAGAGCAAACATGTTTTTGTGAAAACATTGCATGTGACGCTGAGTGACAGAGAGGGGGACGAGAAAAATGGACTTTCACTCTTGTGTGCAGTGTTTCTGCAGATTCGCGCTGGGGAGTGCGAACATTGTTGATCTTTAATATGTTTGGTCTAATAACTGTCTTCAATGAATCAACAGGACTCGGTCAAAGCGCAGCATCACTTGGCTGCTGGGACGGATCCAAGGTTTGTTGTTCCAAAGCAACCCAGAAACGACACTTCAGCGATCACTAAACATCCAATGTTTTACATGAAATGCTCTATATTTTATGGATGTGCCAATGTTTTGTTTCCACTGGCAAGGAAATAGTGACGGTTGACACGTTTTAATCCTTTGGTTAAAAAAAAAAAAAAGTGGGTGAACACGGGTATACTCACACAGACATTAATGAAAGTGTTCTTTGATTGTTAGAACATTTAAATCCTTAAGATGAATATTTGACGTTCCCTTGAATAGGGCTTGTCCTACACAACCTACATCTTTTTGCATTCAAGGTGCCATTTAACCTGTTCTCTAACTATTTGACTAACGATCTTGTTGATAAAAACGTGCTGGTGGACCTCAACCTCTTGTTTGTGCATGGTAAGCCATAAACAGCCACTAGATGTCGCTGTGTCTTCAGTTCGCCCTCTTTAGAAAGTTGGCAACAAAGAAGTCTCTCCAGACTTCTGTTAGGTTCGACTTTTCAATAGTACTGAAATAGTTTGCACATTTTACCAACAGTTTTAAAAATCTTACTGATTGGAACTATTGAACTTGATTAAATGAAAGGCTGGAAAGGGGCAAACGAGTTTCTATATATAGGCCCGACCAAACAAATCAATTGACAATGTTGCTATGAACTTAGGTTCGATGTTCATAACACCAGTTAATTAAATTGTGTACATTTCAAATCTTACTGCTCACCCTAATGGTTATTTCTCACAGTGGTAAAGATAGTGATAAGATAATACATTTGAGTCATAATCATAATTTAGAAGGATGTTTTTCAGTAGTGTAACTATCTATAATACATATGAAGCCTCTAGTGGAGGTTATATTTTTACTATTACTGGTAGTACTTTAATTCCACGGTGAGACAGTCGATGTCCTCTCCGTGGGCATCAATGAATTTCCCCCACACAAAAGGTGGGTTATTACATAAGTCCGGCTTGTAAGCCGCAGCAGAAATTGGATACCAGGCGAGTTGAAAAGTCATAAAGCATATTTATTTCCAGAACAACAAAGATCAGAACAAAATGAGCAAATCAAAAATTCAGCCAGTGAGCATGTATGCGTGTTAAGGACTGGCCCACGAAGAAGAAGACTAGCGCGATGCTGCAAGACAAAGGAGACAGAAGGACAAAAGACAAAGCGACGCCTAGTGGAATGGCGGACCAGTAGTAACGGGTCGGTTGGTCCCAAAAAAAAGGTATCTTTTCTCCAGATTCACTTCCGTCAAGTAGTTTCAGAAATTAACGTTAGCAGCTAGTCGGTGAAGTTAACGGACATGAACGGCGAAGGCGATTTTTTTGTGAAGACTTGGCGCTGCTCTCGCTCCCTCCAGGTGGTAAAATATTCTGCAGTTTTGTTTGTTTTTTGTTTGTTTGTTTGTTTGTTACCCTGCATACGTTGACATTGAGTCCACGCAGGGAACACCGGATTCTTTAGTAGCGTTGGTCCCGTCCGCCGCCTCCGTACGAGTTCCCGCCATACCCTCGGTCTCCGTAGCCGCCGCCGCCACCGCCGTAGCCGCCGCCTCCTCTACCGCCGTATCCTCTTCCTCCGCCGCCTCCTCGCGAGTCCCTCCCGCCGTATCCTCCTCCGCCTCCACGGCCGCCGCCTCCCTTTCCAGCTTCATCCACGCGGATGTTGCGGCCGTCCAGGGACTTGCCGTGCATGGCCTCCTGCGCGTGTCTGGCGTCGTCCATGTTCTCGAATTTCACGAAGCCGAAGCCGCGGGAGTTGCCGGTGTCTCTGTCCCGAATCACGTCGACTTTCTCGATGGCGCCGTACTTGCTGAACGCCTCGGCCAGAGTGTCCTCGTTGGTGTCGAAGCTCAGGCCTCCGACGAACAGTTTCCCGTCGTCAGACATGGTGATGAGATTTCAGCGAGTACAGCACAGCAAAGAGCGAATAACGGAAGAGGGATGGGAGGGGGATGCCGCGTGTATTTATACCCTCGATCTACATCCGGTCAAGGAGACCCCCGTGTTTAAAATGGCGGAAATGCAAAATACCCCCCCACCATCTCCAAAACGCGTGTAGTCTTTGCGACATTACTTCCCCCAACAGAAAGGACAATTTCATCCTCGGCGAACCGGCGGTGAAGCCGGGAAAATACTTTGGCTCTGAAGGAGCTCATCGGACTCGTGGAGAGACTGCGGGTGATTTAGTCGCCGTGTGCAAAACGCAACTGAACCGTTATCTCAGGAGCTCGTGCAAAGTGAAGCGGGTCATTCGGCTGTAGTAAAATCACAGATGGGATAAACATTTAAATGTATCTATTTATATAAATTAAGGTTTCAAACGCATATTTAAAAGTGCCGCTGGAATAAGTCCTTAAACCCTTTTTTCACTTCCGGTCATTCGTCTTTAAAAACAAAAAATGTTATTGGGCTTTGGTTAACTTTTAAAAAAAATCAAGTGTTGAACACAACTTAAGAGATGTACAAGTTGTATTGTACGAAATTATACTTAATTTTAAAAAGTATTTTATGTTGATCAAGAAGATTGTCTGCGGCGCTATACGTCATCACTTTCCACCGGTTTGTAGTGGTGGTGACGTGGAGGTCATGCGACCGCGCTGTAGTTTTTTTAGCTTTAGTTGTTTTTCTTTTACTTCTGGCGATTGTCTTGCTCATCAATGACTAAACAAATGTTTGTGATTAGCTACAACATTATGATCTATATCATCTAATACATGGAGATATAATGGGATAAAACATAATCTTAATATTTAGAAAACTGCCATAGTTAATTTAAGAATACACTGACGTGCATACAATCTGAGTTAAAATGTTTAACTTTTTAATGTAATCACAGTCCTATTTGTTGTATATTTGTCTGTATCAATAGAGACATTAAATGAGTGATTTCACAATTCGTAAAGCAAACAAATTAAGCTATATAAACGCACAGGGATACACCGACAATGTTTAATCAATACATTATCACAAAACAACAAAAAATGTATGTGCCAATATTTTCTTACCATTTGTGTTTCCGTCTGGAAAACATTTTCTTGGAATATATTTAAATCCCCTGTTAAACTCATATTTTGTCTGATTTGTCTTTATTTACCAACTATGTTTTATGTACTTTTTTTTTGACTGTCACGTCGGTCCCCGTTGCACAAATGCATCTCTCTCCTATATTTTTTTATTTAAGCACTAATCAGGTATTTTGACAACATCTTAAGTAATATTGTTTTCTCTGTCATGCTTTTATTTTATTGCAATATTTTACATGTCCTGCCACTTATCAACTATTGCTCATTCACTTTCACATTGAATACATCCATGTATCTACTTTGTGCAATTTTACTTGAAAAAAAGAGGAAAAATGATCCATTCAAGCCCAGCATGCACCTCGGCCAGCTGTCCAGGCCTCCAATGAAGGAGCAGTGAGGAGGAACCCTGTCTCTGTGGCTCCAGCAGTCTGGTCTGCACATTCGGTTCAGGTCAGCAAACAGTTTCACAACACACATAGAAAACCTGCAGAGAAATGTATAGTTTGAATGTGTTGCTGTTTCTTGTCTTCCTTCTTCTCTACTGCAGTCGGCCGTCTGAAGCCAGAAACCGAGGCCTCAGGACGGGCTCCTCTGCAACGTCTCCCTCGGCCGTACAATGAAGCAGTGAGGAAGAAACTTCAGGTTGGTTCCCTTCACATATATTTATCTATAAATATATATAGTTATAGAATGTAATTTCATGTTTTCAATGTGCATTAGTCTTGCTCAAACACACAAGCTTATTATTAAAGTCCAAGAGTTTTTGAAGTGAGTTAAATGCATTTATGTATCATTGTGAGATGACATGAGAAAAGCTGATCTACAGTAGAAGAAACATTTGAAAGCGATAGCCGACAGAATGCCAGTCCTTCTGCTTTATGTTCCATTATATTTTTAGTCGTTGTTTTCCACCATAAATTGGTGCAGAAACAAAATCCGAAAAATGAAAATAAAGTTTGACTAAACATATTTTTTTATAAAACACACTATAGGTCCATTTAAAACTTGTTCAATAGCTTTCTGGTTTATATGACGCCTTCATATCCGTTCATGCGCTGTACACATTGGAGATGCAATCGTTATGTGCAGAGGGAAATCACTTCTCAAATAGTCACAATAATTTTTCAAAGTTAAATACATACAAGTCAGTCCTCTTTAAATGTTAAACATACGTTAGTCTAATCATTCTGACAAGTGACAAATTAATTGCTAATATTTGTAATCAAGTTCAAGATATGTTAATCTGAGTTGACCGGTCAGTGTAATACATTTGTAACATGTCAAAATCTATTACAGATTAGTCAAAATGTCATTTTGACATTCTAAATGTTATTTTCTACACAAGACAAATAGCTATTTGACTACCGTTTGAATGTTAGAGACCCTTAAGTTAATAAATAAGTCAACCCCACTGTTTTTAAAGGGCTGCCGAGATCAGCCAATCAAATGTTTTGCATGAATCCATCCAGGAGAACATCCCTGCCAACTGCTATAAGACTTTATAAGAAATCACCTCTGGCCAGATTCTCTCTCAATTGAGTCACTTAGTGCCATCACTGTATCTACACACGCTGGCATTTTCTTAAAATAAAATGATCTACTTTATTTTATGAAGTATTTCTCATGTACTGTGCTTGACAAATGCCCCTTAAGATAAAGTGTCTGTGGTCTGACCCACCAACACCATCGTCTTTGAATGTTTACTTTAACTATTTAGCAGACAGTCTGAGTTATAGTTGAGTCTTAATCTGATTAAATGACATTTCTACTGCTAGTTTAGGACTGTTCCACCCATAAGTACCATAAAACTAGATTTATTACTAGAGTTAAAACAGAAATTGGATACCAGGCGAGTTGAAAAGTCATAAAGCATATTTATTTCCAGAACAGAGATCAGAACAAATGTGCAAATCAAAAATTCAGCCAGTGAGCATGTATGCGTGTTAAGGACTGGCCCACGAAGAAGAAGACTAGCGCGATGCTGCAAGACAAAGGAGACAGAAGGACAAAAGACAAAGCGACACCTAGTGGAATGGCGGACCGGTGACGGTTAAGTTGGTCCCAAAAAAAAAGTCATTTTCTCCAGATTGCTCCAGATGCGAGTCTAGTTGTTCAGAACTCTTAAATTAACTTGAACGGCGCAGGAAACTGTTCTTTTTCCCGCGAAGGCGATTTTTGTTGAATACGTGGTGCTGCTTTTGCTTCCTCCAGGTGGTAAATAATTCTGCACAGTTTGTTATTGAGCCTGCAGACTTCAACGTTTAGCTCCTAGATGTTGTCATTTGTAAATGATCTTACTAGGAGCATTGAAGTCCACGCAGGGAATACCGGGTTCTTTAGTAGCGTTGGTCACGTCCACCGCCTCCGTACGAGTTCCCGCCATACCCTCGGTCGCTATTGTAGCCGCCGCCGCCGCCTCGACCGCCGTATCCTCTTCCTCCGCCTCTACCGCCGTATCCTCCACCTCCTCGGCCGCCGCCGCCGCCCTTTCCTGCCTCATCCACGCGGATGGAGCGGCCGTCCAGGGACTTGCCGTGCATGGCCTCCTGCGCGTGTCTGGCGTCGTCCACGTTCTCGAATTTCACGAAGCCGAAGCCCCGGGAGTTGCCGGTGTCTCTGTCGCGGATAACGTCGACTTTCTCGATGGCGCCGAACTTGTTGAAGGCCTCGGCCAGACTTTCCTCGTTGGTGTCAAAGCTCAGGCCTCCGACGAACAGCTTGCCCTCGTCCGACATGGTGATGCGTGAATTCAGCGAGCAGGAGTCCAACGCGGCGAATAACGGAAGAGGGATGGAAGGAGGATGCCGCGTGGTTTTATACTCTGGAGCTACATCCGGTCAAAGAGGCCGCTGCCTTTTTAAAATGACGGAAATGTCGAATAAAACGTCCCAATAAAAATGTCGTCTGTGTGACACAATTTTCACCATTAAAACAATTAGACAATTAATGCTTAGCGCAATGGAGGTGAAGACAGCTTATAATGGGGGACTCGTAGAGACGATTTAGTCGCCGTGTGCAAAAACGCTGCTGAACCGTTATCTCCGGAGCTCGCGCTAAGTGAAGTGGATAGACAGGTTTGTGAGGTCGCTGATTGACTTGAAGAATGTACCAAAAAATAACGTCGCCGGGGGGCACGTGAGGTGTAACAATGGCGGAGAGTCCCGCGAGCTCGGGCTTCTCTCTTTTTTTTTTTTTTAAGCCGCGTTCACACAAAGTTGTTCTTCTGGTCCGTCAGCTGCAGTAAAAACCACGGTGACGTCATGGTGACGTTAGAACCATGCGACCGCGGTGTAGTTTTTTTTTTCTTCAAATAAAATAAGATAATCCTTCATTAGTCCTTCAGTCGAGAAATTGCAGGATTAAAGCAGCATTGATGAAGTTAATAAAGATTTTTTAAAAACTCAAGTAATGTAAATAAACAGTAGAACAGCAATAAAACAAAATTAAAAAATATTAGTAAGAAGAATATTAGATAAACAGATGGAATAAAAAATGTGCTCTGCCAAAAAGGGTACAGAAGGTGATGCTAAGATAATAAATGTATGTTTGGCCTCATGCCAAAGGCTGACAGCTCAATGCCTTTAGTGCATATCTATCTCAGGAACCACATCGGCCCGTGAAGAAGAGGACTGGGATGCTGCAAGACAAAGAGGAGACCGAAAGTGTCTCAAAGTGACACCTCGTGGAGTAGAGGACGAGTAAAGATAGTTAGTGCAAGCTATTAAATTGAGTTACTTCAATAACTCTCTATGAAGCAGTGTTCTGGGTGTTTGTGTCTGGGGCTTTTATTCTGAAGAATAAAACGTAAAGAGGAGAGGAAAATAAATGTTCTAGAAGTGTGTGAAAAGATATGAAGTGCTTACGAAGCCTTGTGTTATTATTGTATTCAAATTATAAAGTGTAGGTGCACCATAACCCAAGGCTAGCTTATCCTCCTAGACCTTTCTGCTACCTTTGACACAGTGAAGCACCAGATCCTTATCTCCTCCCTCCAGGATCTTGGTATCACAGGCACTGTGCTCGCCCTCTTCTCATCCTACCTCAACCACTGCACAAAGATGTATGATGTCAAAATAATTTATAATTGTATAAGCATGTCTAAAACATTATTATTATTTTTTTTAAAATCTGAGAAAAGAATTGTATGATAAACCAATACATCATGACGTCATAGCAGTAAACACGTCACAGTGAGCTGTAAAACGTTAAACTATACCACTTTATAAAAAAGTCTCAAAACCTAATCCATATGGTAATTAATGATATTATATTTGGTAGAAGTTATTTAAGTTAACAATACTTCTCATTAAACTCGTCCCCGCGGTTCGTTTCGCGGGCGCGCGCTTTAAGCGGCCTCCGGATCGGGTTGCTGCGCGCGCAGCCTCCTCCAGATTCACTCCCCTGTCTGCGAGTACAGTTGTTCCGACTCCTTCGTGCTCTCGTTTTTCTGTGACTCTTCTTAAATTAACTCGAGCAGCCAGTCGGGGACGTTAACGGACACACACGGCGCCGGAAACGGTTCGTTTTTCGTTTGTTTTTCTTGCGACAAGGTGACTTTGAAGACTTGGTGCCGCTCTCGCTTCCCCCAGGTGGGTGAACAGTTGTGCACAGTTTGTTTGTTTTGCGTCTGCAGACTTTGACATATGATATGTCCGAGGCGCATTGAAGCCCACGCAGGGAACACGGTGTCCTGGGCGGATTCATACCTGTTGGTTAGTGGACTTGTTCAGGGGGGTTAGTCCCAGTAACAAGAGGTGTAACTAGTTAGTGGATGACATCACCAAGTTTCAGTCTGCATACCTGCTGCACGTGACCGACAGTTTAACGCTCCAGCTTGGCTTCTTCAGGTTGCATGTTGTCACGTGACGTCCGTGCTGTGTTTGCAGAAGGATCCGGTGGATCACCGAGGAAAGGAAGGAAGGATGGAAGGAAGTGGAGATAGAGGAGACGACATGTCCACTGACGAGGAGCCCACGTTCACAGTGAAGCTGCTGCAGCTGCTGATGCTCTCCACCTACTGGGGGATGCAGATCTGGGTCACCTTCATTTCAAGTTGGTACACACACACACACACACACACACACACACACACACAGTCACAAACCCAGTATGATAACTAAGTAACGCACAGTAATAATAGAGATAGGTAATTACTTTATTAATATAAACAGGTAAATGTGTTGTTGTTGTTGTTGTTTGTGTGTTTGTTCACCCGCTCAGGCTTCGTGATGGACAACCACCTGAACCGACACACCTACGGGTTCATCCAGAGTCGCCTGGTCCCGTTCTACCTCCACCTGGGTTCAGCCTGCGCCTTCTTCAACCTCACCATCTTCGCCGTGTACCACCCATGTGACCTGCTGGACGAGCGGGAGACCTTCCAGGTGTGTGTGTGTGTGTGTGTGTGTGTGTGTGTGTGTGTGTGTGTGTGTGTGTGTGTGTGTGTGTCATTTAAGGTTGTATGCTTTGAATCCTCATTGTTAGTTTAAATACTACATTTTATCACTTTTTACTGTTTTACACACATCTTTCACACTGTTTGCTCATGGAAATCTGGTTAAAAGTCATGAAACTCATCTCCGACTCTTCCTCCCCGTCAGATCTTCATCTTCTTCGTGGCGGTGACGGTGGCGGCGGTCAACGCGCAGTGGTTCGGCCAGATGACGTCGGAGATCATGGCGGACATGCACCTGGTGGAGCAGGCGTGCGGGCTGGGCCAGGACATCGGGCTGTCCTCCAACCGCGAGGCCTACGCCAAGCTGTGCGACACGGACGCCAAGTACCGGCGGCTGAGCGGCCGGCTGCGGCTCTACCGGCTGCTGTCGTCGCTCTGCAACCTCTGCTGCCTCGCCTGCAACTTCTACAGCCTCTGCTACACGGCGGAGAACCTCGCCCGGCTGTGAGGGACGCCGTCTCTCTCTCGTCGTCTCTCACACGCCGTCTTCCTCGCCGCCACGCCTTAAAATAACGTGTTTTTAAAAATATAGAAGCAGGAAGTTTTTATATATTTGATACGTTGAGCTTCTGATTTATAAGATGTACGATTTTAAAAAAGCCAGTTCAGCCCCGTAGAGGGTTAATGAGTGTGTGTGTTTGTGTGTGTGTGTGTGTGTGCATGCATTTGTGTGTGCCTTTTTGTTTGTTTGTGTGCGTTTGGTTGTTTGTGTGTGTTTTTTGTGCGTGTGTGTGCGTTTGTGTGTTTGGTTGTTTGTGTGGGTTTTTTCTGTGCACATGTGTGCAGGTTTTTTGTGTGTGTGCGTGCGTTTGTTTGTGTGCGTCCGTTTGTGTGCATATTTGTGTGTTTATAAACAGGTTAATCCTCGTTGAGCTTTAATAAAAGCAGCTGCTCTGCTTCTCTTAGAACATTTTTATTTAAACATGTTTTGTGTGTTTTGGCGTGATGGCGTCACACCGCGTGTTCCTCTCTGATAACACGCCGCCGCCTCACCTCTCACCTTTCCCCCAGTGAGCTCGCTCTCCTCCCGGCGGCTCCTCCGGCTCGTCCTGTCTGGGTGCAGCTCCGTGAGCTCTTTGTTCCGGTTGTGTTCACTTTGTCATCGTCGGGCTTCAGCCCTCCGCTGCTGGAGTGAAGCGAGACGAGTTCAAACACTTTGGACTCATTAGAGACTCTGCAGAGGTCACGCGGGTCACCGTGATGAAAGTTTGTCCCTTCAGGGCCTCCGTACGTATATTTGAAGACCTGAAAGACACCGCCGCAGAGATTTACTAAAGTTTAAGTCAAACCTCTCAAGTACGTCTTTGTCTTGTGCTCAAAGTACACAGCCAAATAAATATATATATATATATTTTAGTTGTACTTTTTTTGCTGGAGGTTTGTATTCCGGACAGTACTCTCTCAGGTTGTCTGAGCTTTTATTTTAACATTTTGATTTTTACTGAGTATTTATTCAGAAACGTTTGTTTTCCGACCGGAGACGAAGACGTTTGCTTTGTGCCAAAGACGATGCGACCAGATCTTTGACAACGTGCTCATCCTTCATGTTACTGTCAGCACGGGCATCGAAAAATGAATCATAAAGTCGACAGAAGCATCGCTGTGTGATTTTACAGGATATTCACACTCGTGTCTTAATGAAACAATGGGTCATTGTTGTGTGTTTGTTGTGTAATACTGAATGCAAGTTGCTTGAAGATCATCAGTGGTTGTGTTTGTGTTTGAGATGTTGGGACAAATTGTTTGGGGGGTTTTGTATTAAATCATGTTCTTGATATATTGTCCTGCTTCTCGCCTGTTTATAATGAAGATTAATTTGTAATATTTGTAAAACAACCCTCATCTGCACAGAACCGACGCTGCGACGCATTTACATTTAATATCTTTTACGCTTGTAAAGTTGACTTTCATGTTGAAGTCTTTTGACATAGTTTGAGAGAATTTATCATGTAAACTCCTTCAATGTGTGGAGATTTTTTATTAAATTTAATTTATTTGAACCAGTGACACAGAGCCGCCACTAGAGGGCGCTGTGACCCACACCAACAAACACTGCTGCCAGTGAAGGGAAGTAAAGAAGTGACCTACAAGTTCCACTTAAAACTCAAAATAGAACCGCCATCGCTTTCAGATCGTTTCGCTTTTTTGGTCTTTTTTTTCTACTTGTTTATTGCATATTTGTATCTGCATGAAGACATCTTCAGCTCAATATGGAGCAACTTTGAAGGAAGAAATGAAATAAGCAGTTTATTTCGTATTGAAAACTTTTTAAACACAAACTTATCAGACATGAGTGTTAAGGGGATATTTATACAACTTATCAGATTTAATCCTGTGGCTCTGATGCAACGCCATGTTTTAAGATTGAGCGTCTAAAATAAATAAACAGTTGCAAAAATATTAACAGAATCGGTTGTTCTAATGAGACTCAAGTAGGAGATGACGGATTGAATAAAATAGTATTTTATTTATAATTACAACCTGAACAACAAATGCATCGTGTCAACAGAGTTTTTTTCATCTTTGTGTAAAAATACATCATTGTGTAGTTACTGCGTTTAAAGATCACAAACAAACTCCACCTACAACAAGAATATTAGTCTACAATAAATATAAAATGATGTCGGTAAAAATGTAGAAAAAAAAAACACAACAGCTCTCGTCATACCAGACTATTAAAAGTTTTTAGAAAAACACGTGTCTCTTGTAGTACTTTAAAAAAAAAAAAAACCTGAAACGTAAAGAAAGATAATCTCAACAATGAATGTAACAGGAGGCGCTTCAGCTCCGCCCGTCTGCGGGCGCGGCCTCGGTAACAAAGTGCGATAACATCGTGTCAAGAAAACAAAATAAAACGAAACAAATCCCCTTTTACAAAGTCCCGTTTTGTTCATTCTGCATAGAGAGAAGCAGCAAACACTGTAAAACACTGAGGGAGCGACGTGGGAACCGTCATCTTGGAAGAAGAAAAAAAAGGAGGCGGCGACATTTTATTTAAAGCCACGATCCTTCCGATGGGAACCGGCGGCGGCGGCGCGACTCCCTCGTCCGCTTTGGTTGTTTCTGAATCGTCGAGGCTCACAAGCTTATGAACATGAAACAGTGTACGAGCAAAAATAAACAAAGAAACAAAAGATCTCCAGACTGAAACAACGGATAACGACAGCGTCAGTGCATCTCACGGTGCTCAGAAGGCCTCTAAAAGGTACATTCCTTGTAAACAGCAAAACAGAAAAGGCATTAAAACATTAAAAAAAAGGATTGTGCCTTAAAAAAAAAATACACTCCGCTTCTTAAAGGGATAGTTTGGATGTTTTGAAGATGGAGTAGTTCTGCTTTTAGACTCCTAGAATAATCTACATCCGCTCTACTTAGCCTGTCTTCACCTCCTCAACTGGCTGCGAGCCGTAACCTGAGCTCTCTTCAGACGCCATTGATAAAAAAAACAACCTCGTTAAAAAAAAGCAAACACCCGAGTCCGAACCATCCCTTTAAATAACGGACGTTTCCAGCTGTAACGTTCAGTAAATGTGACATAAATATTAGTATTGGTTCCATGTTTCCCTTATTCGCGACGCTCACATGAACAGTATAAAATACCTTTATTTTAAAAAACTAAATAAAACCCCACAGACCCCACCCCCCCTAAAAAAAAACAATACTGCATAAATAAAAGTCGTACTAAAAATAGAGTTTTGTCTCCGGTCAGCAGTAAGAATGAAGTCCAGTGTCTCATACGACCACCTTGCCCTTGATGTCCAGCTTGGTGCTCTCGCTCGCTTTGATGGACTGCTCCTCCGTGAGGGTGATGTAGGAGTACACCAGGCTGCCCGCGATGCTGCAACACACACACACAACACACACACACACACGCACACACACACACACACACACACACACACACACACACACACACAACACAAAGAACCTTTAATTCAGGCCAAAAAAAGACTTGAAAATCAAGTGTCATTCAGCGTAACGTTGAACACGTTGCAACACATCTTCATCTTCATCATGGGCCTTTATACTTCCGTCATATTTCTAAACAAGATCCGTCTTGCACACATGAATCCCCCGCAGCCGATTGGCACATTACAATCTGATATCCGTGTCGGCGCCGCTCGTTCCCTCCGCTCTGAAGCAGAAGGTGTCAAACTCGAGGCCTACATTTTTGAAGCCGGGCAATGCTAAAGCTATGTGAGCAGGTGTGCCCCAGACCACATTCAGCTATGTGTGCCCCAGACCACATAAAGCTTTGTGGGCAGGTGTGCGCCAAACCACAAAGCTATGTGGGCAGGTGTGGCCCAAAACCACATACAGGTAGAGGAGCAGGTTTGGCTCAGACCACAAAGCTTTCTGAACAGGTGTGCCCCAGACCACATAAAGCTATGTGAGCAGGTGTGCCCCACACCACAAAGCTATGTCAGCAGCAGGTGTGCCCCACACCACATAAATATCTAAGAGCACACTCAGGAAAGGATCTGACAGGTGAGGGCTTGTCATGAGATGAGTTAACGTTTTGTACCTGATATTCAACCCGATGAAGTTGGTCCAAGAGAAGATGTAGTCCCCGCTGAACACCATCCCGATGTACGTCACCAGAACGTTCTGCAGATGAAAAGAAAAATTAAAACTCAAAACTAAAATCGATTTCGCGCAGCGGGTCATCGCTTCACATCGGAAAGCTGCCGCGTACCTTGATGCAGCCCACGATGGTCGTCGTCAGAGCGGAGTTGTACTGCGTGCAGAGCACGGTGGAGTACATCAGCACGAACCTGCAAAACAACCGCGGCGTGCATGAGTCAGCGCAAGTTGGAGCACGAAGTCGGGAGATTTCGCAACGCTCACGCAGCGACTAAAGGCTCCCTGTGAGCTTCACGCCGCTCAAGCAGAGCCACGGACCACCAGACGGCCTGCCACGATCCAGATGTTCACCAAGACGAGGCTAAATCCTCACGCATGCACGCACGTCACAACCCTTACCCCATGATGCAAGAGAGGACGAAGAGGGCGAGGAAGAACATATCTGACCAGCCGTCATACTCCACCGCCTGAGAAGAAACAGAAAGCTACGAGTGAAGAAACACACAAAATATCTATAAATTTAAAAAAGAAGGCAATTATGTCGTTTCAGCTTAAGTGGGTCCTTGTGGACGAGTCTGGCATTCAATGGGAAATTAACGGAGCACTTTACTGACATTACCTCGCTTACAAATGCAACACACAGCCTCTAAAAGCGTTAAAACATATTTTTTAAAGTAAGCAGAAGGCCGAGGTTTCCAGTGAGAGGGGGCTGCGGGCGCCGCTGTAATAACTCCACTCGGTGCATAATGGCAGCTTTGTGCCTTCTCTGGCTGCCGGGACCCAGAGGGCCAACCAGAGGGCCTGTGCCAACAATGACGGACTAACACACAGCCACACACACACACCCATGCTCTCTCACACACACACACACACACACACACACACGCTTCAACTTGGGAATAAAACCTAGTAAATAACTGAAAGTTTATGGTTTTAATGACGGTTCGAAACTAAAATCCTCCATGGATTAAGACGTTTTAGGCGGTTTCGGGGATTTAAATTGAGAAAATGGAGCTTAAAAAGAGAAGAAAGAAGATATATATTGGTATGCTACGAGGGTAGAAGATAAGATAATCCTTTTCTTGGTCCCACAGTGGGGAAATTAAATTGCAGGATTAAAGCAGCAAGAGATAATAAACAAGTCATAAAAATAACAGTAGGACAGTTATAAACCAGTCAAAATAATCCACAATGGCACAAATATATGTACAGACAGAAAAAACAAGTATTAAGTATTCATACTGCAACAGTTTGAAGTGGTTAAAGTGACCAGAAAAGTGATGCAGAGGGAGACGGTTGTGTATATGTAGAAGCGTTTGTCGGTGCAGATGTGCATGTAAGTAAAAGGTTAGCATTTCTACTCGCTAGAAGCTAAACGGGGAAGTCGAGCGACTCACCTTCTGTATGTCTCCGGTCACGTGCGCCAGCAGCACGGTGGGGATGATCATAAATAATGCATTGTAATACAGCAACCCATATTTCCCCAACTCCTGTGAGGAAGAGATGAACAGGGGAGGAAGAAAATGAAATGAACGGAGGCAGAACAGAGCGGCTTATTCAGTAAAAGTCTCCCAGTGCATTCCTCACTAACTATCCATGCACATGTCACACGGCACCGTGCGTCTGATTCCCTCTCACGAGACTCCATCCTTCACTTCGACATGATAACATCACGCACACACAGAGACAGACACACACACTCGTCTCTGTCCTGTGCTACATTAGCAGATGGTGCTCTGCTGACATCACAGGCTAAAATTGGATGCAGTTTCACGTCGGCTGTAACGCGAGAGCGGCCAGGAACAGACCGCAAACTTGCCGTGCAGTTAAGATTTTTTTTTTTTAAAAGAGAAAGCAGGAAAACATCCAAGACAAACAGATCCAGGGCGCGATGAAAGAGAAGAACCGTTTCTTGGTGTTTGTGGACACAGAGCGTCTTTAAAGCCAGACACTCGAGGGCAGTGTCGGGTTTCCCCGTCGCAGTCGCCAACGCTCGATGCCAAAAACAGCACCGGCCCCTCGACAAAGGTGACTATTCATCTCCTGAGAGGGGAGAACATGGGCGGCGGCGGCGGCGCCGGCGTACCTTCGCGTCCAGTTTTTGCTTCACGTAGGCCCCGTTAGCCGCCGTCAGCACGTCGTTCATGAGGATGAACACGTAGCCCTGCAGGTCGAACGACAGGTCGGCACTGCAGGCGGAAACCAGAGAGAAAGAGAGAGGTTAGAAAGCAGCCGGTGGCAATGAATGAGCACTCTGTCGCTAACAACGTAGCCCCCTACGGCGTGCGGTGGTTTGCTAACATGTGTGTGAGTGCCCCCCCCCTCCTCTTTAAGACAACATCACTCAGGCGAGCCCATACATCAGGGCTTTGTAGTGACGCCGCTGCTTTTTGTTTTAAACGGCACAGACACCTGGACGCTCACCTCGCGGCTATGAACGCCCCGAGGATCATCGTAAATACCGTCAGCTGCACCGGCCTGGAGAATTTCTTCCTGCCAAAAGGTCAAAAGACAAGCAGAGCAAATGAAATTCTATCCGGCTGAAAGTTCTTTAAAGGAGCCTCCAGCAAGGTTTAACAGAAAACAGGAAGTGGGCTCGGAGTCTTACTTGAGCAGAAGAACCTCGGCCAGCATCGTGAACAAGATGGAGAACCTCCGGAGGACCGTGAACATCGGCAGGCTGGTGGAAGAGGACACACGATGCTTTAACTCTTTTTTTTTTTTCCTCCGTCACTTTAAACCTGTTAACTCGGAGCCCGCTACGGCAGCCTGGATGTCCAAAACTAGACAAGACCGGGTGCCATCGTTTAGAAAGACGGGATCGCGTGGGGTGAAAAGCTTGGCGTATCGTAAACATCACGAAAAGATGGTGCAAAGTTGATTTTAAAAACTAAGAACTAAAAAGGGAAAAGCATGAAGTTGAACGCTGCACAGATCCCACGTGCATAATATCTTAAATCCTCAATATGTAAGTCGAAATGGCAACCATATAGAAATTTCCAGGCAACCAAAAGCTGATGCATGGCGACCATTTTTAAAAAGTAAGCCTTGTGCGGTTACGTGTGCGCACACACACACACATGCACACACACAGACATGAATAAGCCTTTTATGGAGCTGGTGTACAGACCATAAACGGGGTTATTCATCATGTCCGTTAAAAAAGAAAACGCACTCTGTGTTTATCTGCGCTCTGCCGCGAGAAGAATGTCCCACCAGATGGAAAAAAATGAACCTTTTGAACCGTCACCCGGCCCTAAAATAAATTAAAAAAAAAAAAAAGGGTTTAAAGAGACGAGGACTTACTTCAGCCGTTTGGTTCCAAACAGACCGGTGATCTGATTCCCCACGTAGAGCAGCGGCAGAGGGAACGTCTGTGAATATGTACATGGACGTAAAGACTAATGAAGCCTTGCTCATGGTGAATGGGAAGCCTTTGTATTGATGGACGAGGAGGGAGAGGCTCACCTTGCGAGGTATGCTCTCATCGCAGTCGGGGAAGGTGATCACCCTCGCAGCCTTGCCCACCCACAGCACGACCACTGTGGCCAACATCTACACACACACACACACACACACACACACACACACACACACACACACACACACACACACACATTGAAAGGGGAAAATGACTTCATCTCTGCCTGCTTTCAGGGAGTTTGTAAAATACAAATTGTTGCAGAAAGAGTGCAGGAAAAGTGTGTATCTTACTTGTCCAATGCCGACACATATTGAAGAAGGGAACCTGTGAAAGCAGAGTTGAGTTCCCGTTAGTCCCGCTTGCCCGTGAACGCAGCACACCGTTCCGTCTAACCACGTATAGATAACACAAGGTACCACCTGGTTTATCCCACGGTCCGTGAAGCCCGCGTGCTTTCGGCGTGAGCTAACGCGGTAGCTTTGGGGTTTATCAAACCGTTATAAGTGACACACACGTTAAAACACGTCACCTGTAGTTGGTGAGGACACTTTTGTTCACCACGACGATGAGGAACGAGCTCACGCCGTAGAATCCGGCGGCAAACAGCTTCACGAACAGCGGCAGAGGTTTGTCCGCCATCCCCGACGAGTTCTCACTCCCCTCTGCTCGGCTCTTCCTCTGCCATCATCGCTCCGCCGGCTCACTACGCGTCCCCACACACAGCGGCGCATGCGCAGAGCCACACGTACGTCCATATCCCGCTGGTACAGACTCGCGCATGCGCAGAGCACTTCCGCCTCAACTGACGAGAGTTCAGCATATAAAGCTAAATAAAATATAAAGTACATGTGTTTTTTTCTTTAAAACAGGTAAAACATCATGATAGTAACTTGTATTGTTATATATAAATATACATTCATTTGAAAGACATCCTGCATTAAATATTACAATTTCTTTTATCACTCTTTATTCAACAATTGCACATGTAAAATGTTCATAAATTGTCAATGAGAAACGGCAAAATACATTTAATTCAATATCCCTAAGGGCAACCGCAGAGAATAAAAATAGAATTAAAAAAGCATAAAATAAAAAAGGGTAAAACATTGTATAATCTAAAAGGAAACCTCGCTGATCTAATATTAAATTGAATTCAACATCTGGAAAAAAAATGTATTAAAATATATGAATTCTAATGTATTTGACATATCTGGTGAATCATTTCACAAACCAGTTTTCTTTTCATTCAAAATGTCACCAAAACTCTGACGAAAACGGGTTCACGAGGAGTTTAAAATGACATTTCCGAGTATAACAATGTGTTTTCTAGTCAGGGTCCTTCAGAAGAGGACTTGACAGGATCAGCAAACCTACTAAGGATGTTTTAAATGAAACATGAAATTAATAGTTTCCTTATATGAGGAAACTATTCAAGTAGTTTGGGGCGAACTTTCCCTTTAAATTTCCCAAAAATACAAAAACAACATGCTTGAATATCTTTGCCAGAGTCATATGAACATCTGTGAAGCTTCTGATGAATATGTATTTAACTTATTTATAAGAGTTTAAAAACAAGGACAAAATGAGGACGGTGTTATATGATAAATAAAATGTGAGCAATTATTGATGAAGCGCAGGTCACAAGCAGCTTTGAGCTATAACGAAGCCCAATGTGATTTACCTGAATTAGACTTTCAACCAATATGTCAAGTTTTCCACCGTTTTTCTGATGGAAACCTGCTTGCAAAACGGTCGTGTGCAAGTTGGATATAAATAAATGTGGTTATTCATTGATTTGACGCTCTCGCCTCCCATTTATTCGCAACAAACATCCCCCGAACTTTTGAACCCAGTGGGTGAAATGTTTGCATTTTAATACCTCTTTAGACATTTAGTGCAAGAGGAAAAGTATAATTTAGAGTAAATATAGAGACAGAGAGAGCGTTTAACCGCTGACTGATGGCCGACTTCTTGACCTGACCTCGTGCCGTGGTCCATGTGTACTTTGGCAGGTGGCTGGGGGGATAAAAACCTGACGTGTCCCTTGATAAGCAACGCGTCCCTGCATGTGCCACGTTGCCGAAAACACAGCCAGCGGAGCCGCTGGGTCAGACCCCGTTTGTCCGTTCATTCATTTCTTCGCGTAGAAAACGGCACACAGCCGACGCCATGTCCGGGCTCAACGCTTCTCTGGGATACTTCGCGGTGGTCGTCCTCTTCGCCGCCCTGCTCCGGGCCATCTTCAAGGCGTACCCGTGGCTCGCCTTCGTCCTGGAGCTGGCGTCCTCCTTCGCGCTGGTGGCGTGCCGCCTGGAGGTGCAGACCATCGTGGAGGTGGGCGAGTGGGCCGGGGCCCTAGGCCCCGACGTGACCCTGACGCTGCTGTTCGCGGTGCTGCTGACGCACGGCCTGGTCTGCGGCGGCGGCGCGGCGGGGAACCCGGCGCTGGCGCTGCAGAAGTTCCTGCAGCTTGAGGCCGGCTTCCTGCAGACCGTGCTGGCCGTGGCGGCCCAGTTCCTCGGCGCCCACCTGGCGCTCTTCGCGGCCGAGTACTACTGGAGCCTGGAGCTGACGGACATGCACATGATCAAGGCCCTGATGTGGAGCAACTGCAGCTCCTCGCTGCTGGTCTCGCTGCCGCAGGGGTTCGTCACCGAGTGCGTCTGCACGCTCGTCTTCCACCTCGTGCTCCTGAACCTGCAGCGGCGCTCCGCTCTGATCCGCGTGCCGCTGGTCGCCGTGCTCCTCACCTTCCTGGCACACATCGGTAAGAGCCGAGGGGAGAAACCGGACCGCTGCTCTACGATCGGTGCAAAGAAAAAGCTCTGCTGCGGATCAGCGTTCATGTGCATTCACACTCAAAAACTCACCTATTGTAATAATATCAGACTAAATCGCCTGAAGACTCTTGATACTTGAATTACTCCGTCATCAGTCATGTGTTTGTTTGAAAAAAAAATGCAACGAAAACCTTATAAAAGAGAAGAAAATAGTTTAATTTGAGCTTGTTTTATTAATATCTTTTACTGGATATTTAATCGATAGTTTTTGATGTTCACAATCAGGTTTGTCCTTCCTTTTTACACTAAACTACAAGTCCCTTGAACGCCACCTCATGCACTTTACTTTCTTTACAACCATCTTTGATCTGTGCAACAAAGACTTGCAAATGTATGTATGCATGCATGTCTCATAATGTATGTATACACGTATTATGATGCATGCATGCATTATGATGTATGTACGTATTATAATGTATGCATGTACGTATTCGTCAATTCTTTCCCCCTCTTTCGTGCAGCTAAGAGCTACACCTCGGCCTACATGAATCCCTCCTTGTCGTACGGCCTCACCTTCCACTGCCCCGGCTTCACCTTCTCAGAGTACGCGCTGGTCTACTGGCTCGGCTCCCTCACAGGTAAAGTTACGCTAACAATGAACGACGACGCGTGTCGGTTTTCTCTAAAAGCCAACGACTGTAAAGTGAACGTCTGTGTTTTCCCCCCACAGGGATGGTTCTGGCTCTCTTCCTGTACACGGGACACATCCCCAGGATCTTTTCCAGGAACCTCCTGTATTCCCAGAAGGGCCGTTCCCGAGCCCGGAAGGCCGACAAAGGAGAGAAGAAGAAAAATTGACATGAACTACACTTCTTTATTATTATTATTTCCTTTTAATCAACCTTTAAAAAAAAGGAAAAGTAGAGATTTTTACTGTACAGAAAGTGTGAAATATTCTTGTTGACAATTTTCAATAAAATCGTTACCATCGAGTAAGTTCTATTCATGGGAAAAAACAACAACACTTCCTCACTTTGCATGTGTAGCATCTGACACTGGGGTCTGATACTGGGTTTCCCTTCTGCAGTCACCTGAACTGGTTTCTCGCTCGATATCTAAAACCACTCAAATACCAGTGTGTTAAAAATAAAACATAATTCTCTCTCTAATAACTATTTGATATTGCTGTGAAAACATCTCCACCAAACAACTGTTTTGATTCACGTTTCAATTCCCCGTCGCCTGATGCTCTTGAATGCATCACAATGGAACCTCTATTGAGCTCAGTGACTCTGTGGAGACGGACCGCCGGCTAACGGTAACTAGCTCTTCTTCTTTGTCGTTGAAAATGATCCATTAAGGTGCGAGGAGTGCTTAACTACAGGTGTGTGGTGCTAGGTAGAGAGGGGCAATGAGCTTATAAAGTATAGAATAACGTGTCATCAGCGTAGAATCACATATTCACATTTTACAGCGTATTAGAAGCTTCATTGATTCTGGAAATGATCTCAGAGGCCAAACGTGTTTTAGATTAATAAATAATCACTTTAAGGTTGTGGTTAAGTACAACATAAACACTTTTCTTTGAAGGGAAAAATAAAATAAATACCAGTTCTTCATAATTCACGGTCAGAGGAGGGAAACCTGCCGCTACGTGCTGCCGCTACGTGCTGCCGCTACGTGCTTCCGCTACGTGCTGGCGGCGCTTTGAGCGGCTCCGGGTTTAGAGGACGACGCCGACCCGCCGCGCTTTTTGTCTTTTGGTTGTTTTTTAACGGGATTATCTGAAAAGGAAGAAAAAAACAAGATGAAAATGTAGCTGTGACAATAAAAATACCCCCATGGTAAGTCATAAATGTTAGTTAAAAAGCAATAATTACGAGATAGAAAGTCATAATTATCAGAGAGAATTATTGCCCTTCAAAGGGAGCAAACTATTGTTTCAATAAGTGCAGAGTCGGGTTTATTTTGCCACCTGGCTGCTGTTGCTGTTGTTGTTGCTGCTGCTGCTGCTTCTGTTGCTGCTGGTTCTGTTGTTGCTTCTGCTGCTGTTGCTGCTGCTGCTGGTTCTGTTGCTTCTGTTGCTGCGTCTGTTGTTGCTTCTGTTGCTGCGTCTGTTGTTGCTTCTGTTGCTGCGTCTGTTGTTGCTTCTGTTGTTGCTTCTGTTGCTGCGTCTGTTGTTGCTTCTGTTGCTGCTGGTTCTGTTGCTGCTGCTGCTGCTGGGCTTCGGGTCGGTCGACCCACAGCCGGTGATCCGGGTCATTCAGCAGCGTCTTGCTCTGATCACAGCTGAGGCAGCGCACCACCGTGAAGCGAGCCTTTCTCTTCTTTCCTATGAAACAACACGAAGAAGGTCAGCGACTTCTTTAAATCTACCTGAAGAGAAAGTATACGCAGGAAAATCACATTCTATCAATCTAGTCTCTGCTCAATAGAATAAGTTGCATGGAACAGATTGTTGTTTGCTTAAATGAAATGACTCTATTTCTCTCCAAAAGGATGAAGTGACTCACTTCGCTGTCGGATGGAAGCCGTGACACCGGGGATGAGCAGCGAGCAACACTTCCTGCACAACGTTCTCTTCACCGACGGGTCTCTGCAACAAAATACATAAAATACAGAGTCACTGTGTGTTTCTTCTTGTTGGATTAAAGTTACTGTGAGGAACCTTTAACTGGCCAGGGGAGAACCAGAACCTGCACTGAGAGGGGCCCACTGTCAGACCCCGCTGCAGTAAAATGAGAGGTTTTCTAAAGGGACCCTGGTGCCCTGATGCACTACCACTCACGACCAAAGGGGGCGCCAGACTCCAATAAATTAAAGTTCCTTGTCACAACTTAAAAGCGTAAACACAACACTAAATATATTGTAGGAAGCAAAAGTAAATGTACACATTATACAGAATGGTCGATTTCAGAGTAATAGATGCTAAACATGTTGTATTTCAAAATAAAACCAGCCGGGCGTTAAAAGAATAAACTTACTGTCTGAGGACTAAACGTCTCGCGATGGTCTTCTGGGTGGAGCAGTAGAAACGAGCCAGCTCCACGTTCTCCGGGTTTTGGGATAAAACGCAGTGCGCGGCCTGAAAAAAAGAGATGTAAAAAAAACCTCATTACATTACACAAATGTCTGTTTAGCGACAGTAGCTCGCGTGCTGGCCACGTGACTTCTGCCGCCGGCGTCACGACAGCGATGACCTCATAGCTCGCGTCGCACCTGGTACAGGTAGTTGAGCCGCTGGTACGCCTCTTTGTCCTTCATCTGGGACGACATGACTCCGGATTAAAACACAGAAACCGTTTTCTGAGCAGCGAGCTCCGCGTTCAGATCTCTCAACGAGCAGCCGGACCGCAAACACTGTGACACTTCCGGGCGATACCTCCAAAATAAAAGCATCCGATAAACTCACGCCAACTTAAAAAAAGAAAAAGAAAAACACAATAAAACTTGCTTTCAAAATGATTTTGATCATACTCCTTCAAAATAAAGACACCCGAAACGTATATATGCCCTTCCTGTAGAGAATAAAAGCACACAGCTATAACTAATATTAAATAAGTCTTCACTGGTTCCGCTTGAAACACTCAGTATCGATAGAAATGGTTATTAATGCAACGCCTGCATTGCTATCTCTCATATGTGTGTTAGACAAGAGGGAGATATTACTGCACAACAATACAATAACACAAACAGTTTATTTGAGCGCGCAGACAAGGTTGTTAGTCAGAAACAAAACGTCTCCATCAGCTAAACACTACGATATGGCCACTTTAAAAGAAAGGAAAACAAATAAAACTAAACATTAAGTACACAATATACACACGAGAAGCACATTTGTTTAGTCTCAAAGAACACAAAAGGACAGAGTTCAACATACAATATTCATTTTTTTAATAACAAAGAAAAAATGTATAAACCCTGTCAATCTAACATTTTAATTTTTTGCCTGTAAGGTGCACCTCTGGTATCAGGAGACTAGTGATACAAAGGGGGGGGGGGGGGGTACAGTCGGTCTGTCAGGTGTGATCATGATGACGAACGTACGGAGATGTTTCCTATAAAAAACAACGGAGATAAAAATGTCTATAAAACACGATGTGGAAATAGCAAAGAGTGTTCATTGAATGAGAGAAAAAAAGGGAACAAATATGAAATTCAAGTATCAAAATAAACTAAGACGAGCTGAGAAAAAGGTCAATTACAAAGGTAGTAAAAATCATGGGGGGAGAGGAACACAGCGACACAATCAACAATACATTAGGCAACATTTCTCATTTGTTTAAGGCAGTCGATTAAAGAAAAAAAAAACCGAGGCATCTTCTTCATTTCAAAGTTAAAAAAAGAACTCGTCACCAGACAGAATGACTAGGAGGAAACTAAAGCCCTTCAGTTTGACTTGTCTTCTGACATCCGAGTGAGAAAAGAGTTCATATCGACAGCGGTGGAGTTTGTGCTCTCTGGATATATTTTGGTCTTCTTCACAGTGAGGTTTCGTCAGGGCTTTTTATTTCTTAAGGCTGATGCATCCAGAGCGCCGAGAGCCACGCTCAGCCTTATTGTCTGGCACGGGGAAAAAATTAAAATAAAATTCTAAAAGGGTCGGCCCGTGTCTGTGAGGGCGAGGAGGAAGAGGAGGAGAAGGAGGAGGAAGAGGAGGCTCAGCGGTTTCCCTTCATGGCCTCCTTGGACGCCAGGATGAGCGGCGTGAGGCTGGAGAGCGGCTTCGCCAGCTTCAGGAACGGATGCTGAGGAAGAGGAGGAGGAAGAGGAAGATGAAGAGGGGAAAGATCATTTTAATAAAGTACTTTTTTTGCTATCCAAACACGGGAGGACTGAATGGAGGTGAGGACGTTCCTCTCACCTGCAGCAGCTCTTTGCCTCCGCCTCTTTTCTCCACGTCCATCTCCAAGCAGCGGTTGAGGAAATCTCTGAAGACCGGAGACAACTTCTCCGGGTTCTGGAGCTCAGGGGTTCCGTTTGTAGCGATCAGGTATAAAGCCTGAGGAGAGGGGGGAGAGAGAGAAGGAGGGAGATAGAAAGAGAGAGAGAGAGAAAGGTAAAATGTGTTAATGTGTCCGCGTCTAAAAAAAAAAAACTACCATGAAATGATAAATAAATATTATTATCTTCTTTCACAGAGTTAAATCTTTTAACCAACTTCTGTCCTGATCATAACGTCAAAATAATCATTTATTTTATATATTCTAACCCTTTAAGTATCAGTATGTTCATGGAACTACTTTTTCTGTTCTATTAATCCAACGTCAGTCCTGAAAGGTGTCGTTTTAAAGTGTCTGTATTTTTAAAAAAGCACTTTATTATAGACTTTTTTCAGTTTACTAAGATTGAACATCTAAGATAAAAACAAAGACGCCCAGAAGGGTCGACGGTGCTTCCACTCACTCGCAGCGGGTTCTCGTTCAGGTACGGCGGCTCTCCCTCCACCATCTCGATGGCCATGATTCCCAGAGACCAGATGTCCACTTTGGGCCCGTAGGCCTTCCGGGTCACCACCTCCGGCGCCATCCAGTACGGCGTCCCCACCATGGTGCTGCGCTTGCTCTGCTCCGGCGTGATCTGGGCGCAGAAGCCAAAGTCGGCTGTCGAAGAAGCAAAACAATAAATATATATATGTGTATATACACGGATGTGAGATTGACAGGCGGCGGCGGCGGCGACACGGGACTCACTCAGCTTGACGGAGCCGTCCATCCCCAGCAGCACGTTGTCGCTCTTGATGTCTCGATGGATGACTTGGTTCGCGTGCAGGAACTCCAGCGCTTGTAAACACTGCGAGGTAAAGAGTTAAGAGGGAGGATGGGATGTTTAGAAGTGTGGTTTTAAGGAGTGTTTTACTCCACTGGATGGAGCTAGAGACAGGAGAACCAGCTGTGAACGTATTTTAGAGTTTATTTAGAACATCTTCGCTTCTTTCTCTTCATGTCAGACATATTTCTCCGCTCTCTGCTCACACACCAGACTCCATTCACAAAAACACTGATTTAACCTCTCAGAGCTCTGGAGCTGCTGGTCTGCTGCTGCACTCATCTGATAGTTAGTTAGTGTTATTGTGTGACTTTGGTGTGGTAAAGGGTTAGTTCGGATTCACCAAAGTCACACAACAACACACTAACTAACCGATTGATTCAGCAGCAGAGCAGCAGCTTGTGTGCTCTGAGAGGTTAAATCAGTGTTTTTGTGAATGGAGTCTGGTGTGTGTGCAGAGAGCAGCGATAACAGCTTCAGTCAGGGAGGTGTGTCTGACATCAAGGTGAAGATGTTCTAAATACAGCGTTCACTTAGATTGATAGAGCTTCTTTGAGGAGTCCACAGCCGCGGCTAGAGCGGCGTACCTCTCGGCAGACGGCGGCTATCTGGGCCTCGTCCATGCACGTCTCCGTCACCACGTCTGTCAGCGAGCCGCCGGCCAGATACTCCATCACCACGAACAGCTCCTCCGCCATCAAGAAACTGAAAAAAACACACACACACACACACACACACAACATCACACACTGCTGCCAGCTCTGTGATTGTGGCAGAACTTCTCTCGGGTCTCTTCGGGTCTGACCTGTCCACAAAGTTGACGATGTTCGGGTTCTTCATCTCCTTCATCACGAGGATCTCGTTGATGATCAGCTCCTTCTTCGGCTGCTTCTGGAGGTTGATCTGTTTAATGGCGACCTGTCAAAAGAACGCGGGAGAGAGAAGATATTATACATATATATTAATATATATATGTAAACGACATCAGCTCTAGCTATGCTCTCTTTTCCTTCGGTCTTCACAGCAGCTGCATTGGTTTATGATGCACGTTTAACTGCTTTTCCCTTTTAAAATAAAACACTTAAAGGAAAATGATGCAACTTTTGAAGGAAGAGAAACACATTTTCCTGACAAATGCATTCAGAAAAATGTCTCTTGCTCGATTCCACGTCGTCCAGACGTGTCGATACGACGTCACTCGGTCTGGATGCTGACGCTGACTCACGTCTTCTACCTTTAAACAGACGTTGCTGTCTAACTAACTACTACTGTCAGTATTTACCATCATCTCTTAATCATCACTTGATAATTATTACTTGCTGTTAAACTTTCATGAGTCATTGTTTTGTCAACGTCCTGAGCTCCACTACTTCACTGTTGTGTCTTTTCTTTTCTCTCTTTACCTCCTGCCCCGTGGCGACGTCGATGGCCGTGAACACCGTTCCCGACGCCCTGCGGGACAAAACCAGACCAGAGATTCACTTCACGGCACATTTTTTATACTTCATACTCGGCGACTCGCAACAAAACTAATACATAAATAAACTAAATAGCACTCAACGTAAGAGGAGCAGTTTGTATTTTAGATTTTAGTCAAAGTGTGAGCACATGGTGGCTGAAGGTTTAAGTAGACAAACAAAAAAAGAACAAATTCAATTGAGAAAAGACGGCTCTATTATTAATATTATCATCATTAAAAGTGATATTCATGATAGTAGTTCACATTGAAACTCACCCCTGGCCGATCTTTTCATATCTGGTGTACTTCTTCTTGGGATCTCCGATGCTGACTATCGTTCCTGCGAGAACAAAAGATAAAACGTTCACGCGCGTGAAGGAAGCGACGCAGCAGCATAAATAAATGCTTCAAGCGGCTCGACTGCCGGACACGGCGGGTCGGGTTTTTACTCAGTTTGTCCATGATCTCCTCGTCCGTCATCTTGCCCTTCTTCTTCTGCCGGTCCGCCGCCTTGGAGGCGGCGTCTCCGTCCGAACACGCGCTCGGAGCCGGGATGGGGTCGATGACCGAGCGGGTGTACACCTACACAACGACAACAACAAACAAACAAACAAATACATTTTGAGTTCACGGAGACGGAATACGAGAAAAAACGACGACCGCGACGCCGCGGAGGCGACTCACGCTCTTCGTGTACTCCGGTCTCGGCGCCACGATCGGGGGAGGAGCTTCATCGTCGTCTTCGTCGTCGTCGATGTCTTTGATCGGAGAAGACGGCTCGGTGCCTTTTTTGACGGGCTGGTTTTAGAGCGAAAGGGGAAAAAAAGGGCGGGTTTATCTTTTAGAAGATTGAAAAATATATATTTTTAAAACAGTATTTCTGTTTAAATACTTACGGACTGAGGCCCGGGAGTGAAAGCGTCTTTTTCTGTGAACAACAAAAACAAAAGAGGGCGGAGACAAAAGATGTTTTATGAGTTGTTGTCATCACAGATTTAAAAAAACACACAAGTTTGGACTCGCCAGGTTATTAAGGACGTCAACGATTAACCACAGAGGACGTGTTTTTGACCGGTTACACAAACACTTTTATTGTATGTTAGTGTAACAGAGTTCAAAGCGCAGAAGGGAAAAGGCAGACAAACATGAGCCTTGAAAACGTTTCTACGAGCCGAGGAGGCCGGTCTTCATGGAGCCGATCGAGCGATTTAGAAAGAGCGTCACGCTGATGAAGATCTCTTCACTCGTGACCTGATCAAAGGTCTGAACCTCAGCAGAGCCGACAGAAAATAAAAGGGAAAGGCATTCACAATATTCAAATGAAACAAAACAGAAATAGAGCTTCGATATGCGGCGCCGGAGTAAAAGGAAAAGCGCCTCTTGTATTTTTTGCCACTTTTTTTTTTACAGAAAGAATAAACCGCTAATTACAGAAAATTAACCGCCACTGACGTCTTTGTTATATTGATGAAACTTCTGACTTCTTACAGTCTTTAGTCGACTGTCTTTGTCTGTGCATCGGACTCTGATGTGTGTACTAAACAGATTCTGACCTTCTACAACTTTATTCAACCTAAAAGCATGTAAGGCCAAATCAAAACAGAGAGTCGTCCTCTCAGACACGACTGGACCCGAGGTTACAAACGTTTAAACAAAGATAATATTGATCAAATTCCTCTTCATGAGGAAAGAAAAAAAGCTTATCTCCTTGAAGACGAAGGGGTGAAGTATCATTTCAAACAATAATTAACTTGTGCCGACAAACGAGTCCCTCATTTATCTTGAATTTAACAACTTGACTAATGAGTATTGTCCTCTGCAGCAAAGGTCCGACTCACCAGAAGACGAGAAGCTGAGGTACTTCTGGCGGCCGTTGCCGGTGGAGTCGTAGAACTTGAGGACGTCGAGCACGGCCTGCGGGTTTTTCTTCTGCTCCGACTTGGTGATGTTGGAGGTCTGGAGCAGCCGAGCCCATTGCTCCGGCATTCCCTGTGTGGGACGAAGACGACGTGGTGTCAAAATGGCGCAGAGTGAGATGCGATAATAACGCACGAGGTGAGAGAAAAGCCCAAAACTCACAGTGAACTCTCCCGTGACGGCGTCAAACCCAACATGGATGGTGTGTTCAAAATCTGAAGGCGGTGAGATCTCCGGTCGCTCCTTGTCTCGATCTTTCTTTCTAGCGCCTTAAAAGCAACCAAAACAAATGTAAAACACTCAATTTCATCAATCGCAAAACAAATCATGCACTTTAAAAGAGTTAAATGTCTCCAAATCTCACCCTTTTCAGCGCCAGAGAAGATTGAGATGATCTTGTTGCGAGGTTTCCTCTCCTCAGGCACGGAGGGCAGGGGTTTGGAGCTGTGGTTGGCCGAGAGGGAGTCTTTGCCGGAGCCGGTGCTGAAGATGGTGCTGCTCATCCTCACCGGGGGAGCGGGGGGTTTGTCCTCGGGGTCTCCGTTGTCACACATCACTGGAGGTTGGTAGCGGGCGGCGGCGGGGACGGCAAACAGAGAGAGAGCGAAGCGGCGCTCACATCGACTCGAGGCGTGCTCATGCGCTCACGGGAGGATGCGCCCGAGAATGAAAAAGGAAGCACCGAGTGGTACCTGGAAGGGAAAAGCAGACATTAAACAAACAATACAAAGTCTACACATGTGGGGAAGCAACCGCTCCTGTAAAACAAGGTAGTGGCGTGTTTTATTGAAGCCGTATAGTGCTAAACGTGAAGCTGGTTTAGTGATTGACGACTTGGAAACTCACCAGTTATTCAAGAGCCCTACTACAAATTTGATGTAATTGTTCTGTATTTGATTATTTACTTTAATTTATTTTATACTTGTATTCCACAACATTTCAGAGGTAAATATTGTGCTTTTTACTTCCCTACACATGTTTGACAATATTAGTTACTCTGCAGATTCAGATTAATTACCACAAATATATGACTCAACTAATAAAATATGATCTTTTCATTATGAATTTAAGCTCTTATGTAACATCAAGTAGGAACAAGTAACTGCATCTTTATTATTATAAGTTGATGCATCAGTAATTATAACCCAGTTACATTGTTTACATTATTCTGAAACGTTGTACATATTAAGTACTTTTACTTTTTGGTACTTGAAGTATATTGTAATGGTAATATTCAACTTTTTTCCAGATAAGTGGATCCACATCAAACACATGAATGGTCATTAACACATTGAGATATTCATCACTGCAGTCCACAAGTCCACTGTGATTATGAATTAGAGTGCATACTTTAATGTACTTTTACTTCAGTAAAGGACCTGAATATTTTTTTGTTGACAAGATTAAAACGATTAAAAAAATTAAGATTTATACAATTACCTTATATACAGCTTCCTTATTAATTCAGTATTTTTTTGCATTTTATTTAATATTTTCATTTATTGTTTCTTCTATACAGGTTTCTTTTTGAATTCAAATACATTTTACATGTTTTTTTAGCATCTCATTTTAATTGTCATTTATTTTTAACAGCTTTCTTTATTCATTCAGATATATATTT
This sequence comes from Clinocottus analis, assembly GCF_023055335.1. NCBI lineage: Eukaryota > Metazoa > Chordata > Actinopteri > Perciformes > Cottidae > Clinocottus > Clinocottus analis. Next base: position 2,071,002 of record NW_027176020.1, on the reverse strand, counting down.
TTTATATTTACATTTTAATTTCCTTCTATACAGCATTCTTTGAAATGCAGACTCATTTAAGATACTCTATATATTTTACACATTTTAATCACATTGACATTCAGCGCTTTATACTTCATTTAACGACATTTATGTCCCAAAAAAAAACATAAAGAGTGAACAACAGGGGCGGCTAAGCTACCTAGCAGCTAACGCTAACGAGCTACTGAAGCTATAGCTAACTAGCCCGGCAACCAAAAGTTGACGGTTTCCTTCGCGACAACTTTGACGTCGCCGTTAAGATGATTTTAAAAACAACCCGGAGTGGACTTCTTCCAACAAATATTAAAAAGGAGTGTTTCTCTTTATTATTGTAATAACGGACGAGCGGAGCTCACCGGTTATAACTTCAACAGAACTTCACGAGACGATCCTCGACGGTTTGGAAAACGTTTGTAAAAACCGTTGAAAGCAGAACTTCCTCCGTTACGTTATGAAGCAACGGGAACCGGCGAGAAAGGATAAATATTTAAATAAAAAAATGTGGCCACAAACTATTTACAAAGGGCAACTTTTCCTCTATCGTTTATCGGGCCTCGGGTAATTCCGTTGTGGCGAAGAGGAAACGGAACTGCGCACCCTGAGCTCCAAAATACTTTCAAAATAAAGGCCGAGAGAGAAGTTTATAGTAGTTTATATTTTTTTAAAGTTTGTTTTTCAGCCAAATAGTCAGACCTTTTGGAAATAGGCGCATATACATGCACTTTTGGGTTGCCTCGATAATAATTCGGATATATTGCACATATTTTTTACAGCATTTTATTTTGTATCGTCATTGTATTTCCCTTCTATTCAGCTTCCTGGCCAGCACGGGGCCGCTGGGCAACAGCACGTTAATGGATAGATGAATACAAGTACAACAGGACAGAGTATTTGTGTAACATATGTACAGGTTTGTATATATACACATATGTGCATATGTATGTGGGCGTATGTTAGTGCATGCATGTGTATACATGTACATTTATACATGGGTATGGGCATGTGTATATATGTCAGCGTATACGTGTGTATGTGTATATGTACATTTATACATGCATACTTATATGCGTGTACGAACGTGGGTCCATTGCTCCACTAGTAAGCATTACATTTGTTTGCAACGACTGCTTTTAGTGGAATTTTTGTATGAAGAAAAAAAAACTAAGATAAGTAAAAGGATAACAATCATCTTGGGTTATGCTTCTACTTCTGAACCAAGATTATCAGAGGAGGGAAAATACTTCACAGCAATTGGGATCAATCACAACACAGATGTTTATTTACAGTAAATGAGACATTTTCCAAGAACCTTTTTGTTCACTGGATTATTTCACAGAGCAAAACTAGAAACCTCCTTAATTTAAGAAAATTAGACTGATGTAAAATATATTATGTTTGCATGACTCCCTGTTAAGATGTTCTATGTATTTCTCATTTAAAAGAATTCATATACACATAAGGACCATGAACTGTTTGATGAGAGGTACGTTGTCGTTTTAAATGATGCGGTGTTCCCACATGTGTTTGGACAGAGCCGCGCAGCAGAGCATTGTGACCAGGAGGGTTGCACCGCACACGGGCGCCACCAAAGACCCGTCGCCCACTGGAAACTGAACCTTCACGAGGCCTCGCTCCTACGGGATGCAAGAGGAGCTTTGAGTGATAAAAAAGAAAAAGCAACAGGAGACAATTGTAATCAATAAACAAATGACAGATTTATACCTGATGACGGAGTTTAACCCACGGACATGTGCTGGAATTGTCGTGAGTACAGGGGGCGTCCACGACCAGATGAGGCTCCACGTTGTGAAGCTGCAAACCTAGAGAGAAGAAAGAAGTTTAGATGAAGGACAGACGATTAGAACTGCAAAGACGTGCAGAAAATTACTAATAATCTACAGTCGTTTTTTTTATGACCTTTCGTAGTCAGGTTATTGTTTTAAACAATATAAGCTATTGCTATATTCTTAACTAAAATTAAAGAACATACATAAAAAATCTACTAAAACATATATGTATATAGTTAGTGAGAAAAGAGACATGCATTGACTACGGAATAAAAATCACCTGCTTACATTTTTCAGTCCGCAGCAGCAGCTCTGGATGTTCTATTTCGACAGATGTGAACGTTTGGCCATCGTAAGAAGGCTCGTGGTAGCGACCGTGAATGGGGATCGTTACTTTCAGTCTGGGAGTTGGTCCGACGAGGGTGGGATACACATATGTGATAAATCCTGCGGTCTTGTGAGCTGGCACCTCTAGGTCAATGGCTGAATCTATTAATATCTTACAGAGGGGAATACATATGTCAATACAACAGATGAATGTGTTGTGTAGTATGGGCTTTGCTTTGGCTTCAATTTCTGTCAGTCCTACCTGCCAATTGCGTTGCTCACTCAAGGATGCAAGTTGGTACGGATCCACGTAGACACCTCTGGGCCACCTGTGGACCAGCACGACTCTGACCCCACTGAGGAGCACATCTGGGCTGAGCTCTACTGTGGTGACCGCCTCCCTGAAACACACGAGAAACTCACTCATGAAGAGCCTTGAAGGGGGTTATTGTTGTGGAAAATACGCTGCAAAATACCTGTGAAAACCCTTCTTGGTGAGCTCCACTGAAACTATGGAGGATTCAAGCCACTGCTTCAGGAGACCACAGTGGCTCTCGTTCTTCTGCACATCTGCAAATATATATTTAGATTGTTTTGGTCAAGAGACTTTAGAGAGAAGACGTTTTTAAATTAAGTGATTATATCTTTGGCTGACATTATTTTTAGGTCCGATATTAAAATTAAAAAAAACTTTAAAAAAACATGAAAGATGAATTTCAAAATAAAATATGAAGAGGTTTTATTTTTAATTTAAAATGAATTTCCACCCAAGAGACTGATGGCACTTAATTATAAACATAACCATTTATGATACTTTTTTTAAAAGGTATTTTACATCTAAGAGAAGAGGCTGGTTTCTGTTCTCAGCCAGAAAAACAGGTTTTGGTTAAACACAACTAACTTTACTTGGCGTTTATCAGTTTCACTCAGGAGGTCTAACACTATAAAATGTTACTTTACCTTTTTGCATAAAACAATGAAATGTCGACAAACACGCGAAAACAGTAAAAAGTAAAAAATACATCAAAATTAGTGTCGGCAAACGACAAAAAGCGTTTTAAGTTACTTCCAATGTGTATGTAGCTAGCTGCTCATGCTCTGTTTACGGAAACGATTGCTGAAGGACCCCATTGCCCTTTTAGGAATGCTGAGATAGCGCCTGACCAAAAAAAAAAGGAAAGTGTTTTCGCTCCGATGCTGAAATAACGTATAAAACAGGGTGGTGGTTAGACAAACATATCCATCATTTCTGTCACCGTGAGCAAAACAATATAATTTATAAAAATATTTACTATAAATATAGACAGGCGTTGGGCAAGACAGTTAAGTTCGGGGTTGATCCCAACGAGTCGGCGCTGAAGCTAGTCAAACGCATTTATATGAAAATATATAATATTTAATATGGTTTAAATGTTTTAGCCCTTTCCCGCTGAACTCCAGCAGGATGAGTTTCGAGGCAAAGCGATGTGGAGTCCAGTTCAGTCCTCCCGCCATCGTTTTAATCTACGAACACAAGGAAACTAAACGAGTCCGAAAGAGAATCATCCCCGTACGAAAATTCTCGAAATATTCCGGTAAGAAAAGACAAATATTAATTTATTTGTATTTGATTTAAATCTCTTCAGACGTGGGTAAAGGAAAAATCTCTACAGCTGCAATTGTTTTTGTTTGTTTACACTTTTGTTATTGTTCCATTTTCTCGCCCTCAAAGGCTCCAGATGTGCAACTTGGCAATTAGTTGTTGGATTTAAATGGTTATATTATGCACACAATGTAAACTAAAAGGATAATGGCTTCAAAGAGGGTCCTTCATTTGTATAAACTATATCAAAACCACAATAATTTCAGTTTATATTGTATTAAATGTCCTCAAATTGCATCTTAAAGTCATGGGGATCCAACAAAAGACCACTTGGGGACAGGATCATAGGGTAAACAGTGGCATATATGGCTGGCTAATCTGACCCCGTTGACCCCTTGATTCCCATCTCCTCTTGACCCCTAGACTACTGCGTGGCCGCGGAGAGGCTGAAGTACCACCCTCGGCACCGGGACTACCTGGAGGCCGTGCCCCAGAGCCAGCTGGAGAAGCTCCACCTCATCCTGCGAGACCACATGGAGGGCCTCAGCCTGGAGCGCAGCCTGGCCTCCTTCTGCCTGGACCCCGACGAGGACCTGAACAAACTGGATGACGACGGGCTGGCCCGCAAGAAGGGCACGATGGACGAACTGTTCGAGAGGAACCGGCGGCGCAGGGACGACCCCGACTTCGTCTACGACGTGGAGAAGGATTTCGGGAAGACCGTGCAGGGGAAGTGCAGCTGGGACGAAGAGTCCGACGACGAATTTTAAAAACTCAAAATCTAACACGGCTCAAGTGTTTATTTAAGTCATGAACAGCATCTAATGTCGGGCGGTTGTTTTCAGGAAATATCTTCTTGCACACAGTCAAGTACACTCGATGAGCTGTCAGTTTATTAGGTAGTGGTATCTAGAGCTGATGCAGTCCAATGCAGCTTTTTTTGGGGGGTTTCACAGTGGTGTTGACTCGATGTTGTGAACATTTGGCAGCTACTTAAAGCGACAATATTCTGCCCACCTCATTCACAATCAATACGGGTGGATTGTATATTAGAAACAGATAAGATTTAACACATCTGCAGACTAAAGCGCCCCTGAAGTTGAACTAAAACGGTTCCAACAGTGAGCACTGTAACCTCCATGACGGTTACATTTGCAGCTTGACGGACGTAACAAGAATTAAATTATCTTCAACCCAAAGAAGTGGAGTGTTCTGTATTTCAGTGAAAGTGGATCCTTGTACTCGAGAGAGATTTAAAGCATTCAGTTCTCACTTGAAGCCGTTACTAAACATCTCCAGCAATGAAAGACATTACGTCTCAAAGTCTGGTCTCATTCAGGCTGAAAAGACATTTTAAAAACACAAAACGTTTCATTTTAAAAACGTCAATGACTCGTAATGCATGATTAATAGCGAATATTTATTTGTTATAAAATACTGAATTTTACAAAATACAAAGACTTTGGCTCGTTTTATTTTGTGGCTTTACAACCGAAACGTGTTATTCACAGTTGAATAGGAAAGAAGATAATAAAATCCTATTAAATAAAAATTTGAGTGTACACTAATAAGTAGGCAATACAACATATATATTCTTTGGAAAGGAAAAAAAAAGTGTCCACAAAATATAGTTTGATATTATACAAAGATAGATGTGTGTATTATATACTGCATTTCCATGTTGTTTGAAGTGGTGCGCTATGGCAGAGATGTAAAGGAGATAAACTTCGTCGTAAAACCTCTTCAGGGGGACATTTCATTCAAGGTGCTTAAACACTCGTTCAGCTGACGAGCGACACTGACTGACCATTAGTACCAAAATACATTCAAACATGTCACAGGTTCTTTGAAAACTTGATAAAGAATACACTCACATTGCTTTGCGTGTTTGGTTTCAGATAATCAACGCAGTCCTTTGTGCAGAGCTGATGTTTTCCCTAAAGGAGGAAGCGAACTGAACAATCTGACACACAACTCCTTTTACCATCAGGCATTTAAAAATAAAAAAATAAAAATCGTTAATTCTCAGCAGGCTGTCGATTCTTTAAAAACAAAAAAATAGTCCTTTATAAAAATGTCTATATTTCAAGTAAGCTCGAGCCCCAATCCAAGATCTGTGAGTACGCCAGTGATGATGATGATGATAATAATATATATATATATATATATATATATATATATATATATATATATATATATATATATATATATATATATATATATATATATATATGTATATATATATATATATATATATATATATATATATGATTTAAAAAGAAGATAGGACGTTCTGATTGGGAGGAGAGATAACGGTGCCACAAGTGTAGCTGGACTCTGAATCCGGATTAGGCCTTTAAAATATAATAAAAATAAAAAAGCAGTATGACCCACCAAGTTGATGGAGAGTTATAGGATCTGAATATATATCTATGTATATATACACAATACACTAATAACTACAACAACAATGCATACATTATTAGTTAAAGAGTAACTTTGGTATTTTTCAACCTGGACCCCCTCCCCCCTCCATGTTTTGGTGTCTGACGAGAAGATGTTGCGTAATTGGTCCTTTGATGATGGAGAACTCTGCAGACAAACAGGATGCCGTGAAGTTGCTCGGGAGAAACTCCTCACCTCCGATGTTTGTGTTTCTGTCACCAACAGACTCAGAGTTTTATTATAAGAGTCGGGACAACATGATGGAACGAAACCCAACGGAGAAAAACTTGATTTGGTCCGTTTGTTGTCGTGTAAAACCGAGGCAAAGTCTCGCTTTATTTATTTTTCTCAAACCCAACAAAGTGACTCCTCTCTCTCTCTGCCGCCGTTGTCTCGTTTAGACACGACAACAAACACAACGCTTTGGTTTCTCTGTCGGGGTTCCAGCAATCCGTCTGCAACGTTCTCCTTCACTTCCCAATTTAAAAAAATGTGTTTCCCCTATTTGTCCCGTAGTGACCTGATGAACAACTGTACTGTAAAGTTGTGGCTTCATATCTCTGAACGCAGGTGAAGACGACAGCGTACAGTTTTTCTTTTGTTCCATCGGCCACTTCGACACAATAAAGTCCTAAAATAGAGTCCAAGTTGAAAAATATCCTTGTTACCCGTCACGTATTTCTGAAAGCAAGAACCCTCATTTCTTCTTCTTGTCTTGGGTGCACCTCGGACAGAACCTGAGAGGTTTGAGAGCGGAGGGAATATGTTAAAGCACGGAGGTTAATCATAAGGTATCAGTATTAATAAGCATAATAATTCAAAATTCTTACCATTTTCCTTTGGGTTTTGAGGCAAGATCAACACAAGCAAAGTGAAACCACTCAATTGGACACTAGGGGATGACAAACAGCGCGTTATTAACAGCTTGCAGAAACCAGAGTTGGTTTCCGACAGCAAGAAAGAAAACACTCACATCAGGGTTATCGCATCCGATCATCTCTCCGTACGACACCTGGTGGCACAGGCAGTACGTCGGCTCGTTGGGATCCACCGGCATGTCCAGAACGTCGGACGGCTGCATCGGCAGGAGGGCATCGCTCATGTCTGGGCTAGAAGACCCCAAAAAAAAACACAGAATTATGAGAATTAAACAAATGAACGAGTCATTTAGTAAACCTGTGACCTTCAGGCCCAGACATACCTGTTTTTTATCTTTTTCTTTTTGGGAGAATCTTCATCAGAACCTTTCCTTGCTCTTCCTCTGGATGCCCGTTTCTCTCTCAGCCCCCGTGAATCCCCCTCTGTAGGAAACGTTTAAAGAACGGTTTGGTAAAAATGTGCGTTGATCCGTTTTGTCGTCTTCTCCGTTTTTGATCCGCAACTCACTTTTCAAGGCTCGTCCTTCGGTGCTTTCGTAGCCGCTCATTTCCAGTTTCTCCTTCAGCTCGTTCTCAAATCGCGCCAGGTCGGCATCCAGCCGGCGGATGTGTTTGTCCACCTGCAGGAACGAGGATTTCACGTAGAACCTGAATATGTGTCCAGTGCCATTTGCAGACTAGGAATATACTTTATGAAACTAACGGCTACAGATCCCCGTCAGAAAAGTCTGCCTGACAGAAAAGTAAAGAGGTGAAAATATTCCAAATATAACGTTCACTTAAAACTGATAGATTATTAGTCTGAAATGCGTCCACAGCAGAACGTTACTTTGCTCCCATGCTACTCCATTTACTGTAATAAAACACTGACTATGAAGAAGAACACTTCTCAGCATCCTAACTATCGCAGTAACGCTCGTCTCCAACATGTCGACATTATGAAATCTTTTGAAAAGTGAATCTACACAACAAACTGACCATTTCGTACGTCTGCATCGCCAGCTGGACTTTGTCATCGCTGAACTCTTTGCACTTGCTGTAGGCGGTCTGGATCTTCTGCAGGTGCTCCACTCTCTGCTCCGACGCCAGGTTTTTCACCTTCGCGATGTACTCGTCAGCCAGTTGGTCGATCTCTCCTTTCTTTTCTGCACAACAACACCATCATCATTACAGCGACGGCAAAGCCCGCAGCCCTGCACGACTATGTAGGATGCGTTCAGGTTATTGTAGCTGAGACGTATTCTTCCACAGCAGGACTTTGACAAAGTAGGAAATGCACACGGTCCATTTTTCTGAGTTTACTGGGAGAGTTAAAAGAGCTCAGCCATTCTTAATGCGGCTAGTTCCACCTGTGCTAAAGCCCTGTAACTGCTATGTAAAACTTTATAAACTTGTAAAAGATGATGCCAATCAAGCTCAGTCTGTTAGAAGAGGTCTAATCCAGGCGGGGGAAGGAGGGGGGGGTCAATCAATATAGCATTTGGATATTAGCTTTATGAGGTTAAATGATCACCTTCAGTCCTATTGTCCAGGTCCCGCATCAAAGTAAAGTTCCTCTGCAGCTCACATGGTAGGTTTTCAATACCTAGAGAAGAAATCGACATCAGGGTGAGGAAGGCAAAGACAGAGAGCAATAGTCCATACATAACTACACTTTTCAGTCTTTTCTGTTTCGTATATTATAGTGTGGCTTTACTTTTTGCACTATTTTGTATTGTTTTATTCTATGTTTATTATGCACCTTTCATCCAGTCGAACTGATTCTGGAACAGCGTGTTTATATTTTTGCACCCCAAAAAAGTGTGTGTGTGTGTTAAGTTATGAAACGCACATTAAATGTGTCGTCACCCTCTGTTTATGCATTATTGTTAGTGGTTTCAGAGGTATGGTGTTTAAGCATCCGGCGAGAGGGGGGAGGGGGAGGGGGGTGTGACACATTTCACTAACCACCCCTCCCCCCTCCCCTTCCCCCTCCGGCGCTCAACGGCCAACGCGGTTTTCAACAGGTTGCAAACGCGCGCTCCCTGCCGCCCTGAAGCAAACACGCAAACACACACACACACACACGATTTCACTCAAATAGACCGAATTTAAAAAGTGTAAATAATATTAAGAACAACAACGCGTGTGACGGCAACATTATTTGTAACAACCCACTAATAAAAACCCGTTGCTTGTTTTCTAGGTCACCCAGTTAGCTCGCGAAGCTAGTGACATAACAGCTAACTAGCTCTCGTTGCTTCACGCACCGCGAAGCGAGAAAGTGAGTCGATGCAGTAGAAGTGACCCATGAAACACACGCGAGACGTTGTTAATATGCATGTAAAATACGGTTCGTCCCCGGGTACTCACTGTCGAGGTAATGCTCCAAGTAAATGGCCGTCGCCATTTCTGGTTAGCTATTAAGCTTCTGCGTTATTCTCGTTAGCTCTTAAAAAAACAAAACAACAAAAAAGAAGAAAAAAAGGAAAACGCAGTTGGTTGGGCGGAGAGTTGGTGCGCTTGTTTTGTATCCCTGGGTCGCCCCGTCGGTTCGTGACTTGGAGATACTTGATGGCGGTAGTGAAACGCCGCCCGCCCGCCCCGTAGCTGCTTAGCGATCACGCGGAATTCGTTTCCACCCAGCGCACGTGCACCGCGGACGAGCAGAGACGTCACAGGATACAACTTTTTTCAAGCTGCGAGTGAGATTTCGTGACGCGCATGCGCAGAGGAGAGCGATCGCCCGACCGCGTCTGTCAGATACAACTTTCCTCACATGAATCGATATGTAGTTATCGAACCGGATCTTTACCGCTTCTGTCCTTTTTTCCAAAGGGAATTAACCGGATTCAAGCATTGAATTCAAATTCATCTTAAATTAAATAATGATATTCATAATAACAGTGTAAAGTAAAATGACAACGCAGTCTTGTTCAGACTGACCCCTGCTATGTTCATGTCTATGGCCTTGAGATTTTACTGTACAGTTTTGGTGAAAAGTGACTTCAAAGTCAGCTTCAATGACATAATGATATTCATAAACATAATGAGAGTAATAGTACTATTTAGGACTTCATATCTCATAATTATTGCTTTATCTCATTGTTTTGAATTTTTTCTCATCTCATGAATATAACTTAATGTAATTTTGACTGTCTCTCATAAATAAGTCTTTTATCTCATAATTTCAACTTTGTTTCTGATAATTGTGACTTTTGTAAGTCACAAGTATGACTATCTCACAATTATGACTTTCTCTCTCATAATTAGGATTCACCATGGGGACATATTTACTTCTTCGCTTATCATGAGGTGTCACAAATACAACTCGGAAAGGAAACTTCTGAAGGCAAAAATTTGGGCTGTGTCTAATTATTTTTGCTTTTGTTTTGTTGCATCTTATTGTTTTGTTTAGTTTCGTATTGTTTTATTTGTTTCCCTAGTAAGTTAGAGTAGGTAGTCCTGACTCTGCACACTCCGGTACAGTAGGTGGCGGTACACACCTAAGATACATGATTACGATTTGCCAGTTAAATTTACAGAAGAAGAAAAAGAAAAAGAAGAAGAAGAAGAAGAAAAAGAAGACGTAGAAACGATGGACCAAGCCGAGGAACGGATTATCGAGGAGGTCAGAAAATATGACCATCTTTATAACTCCTCGTCGAAGGACTATAAAGACTCACAAATGTCAATTAACTCGTGGAGAGAAATCGCACGAAACACGGGCCTCGAGGTTGCTGTGTGCACAAAAAAGTGGAAGAACCTGCGGGACAAATATGTCCGGTTGCGAAAAAGACTCGCAACCAAAAGTGGCGACCCAGACGGCCATAAAGTGCCTGCCTGTTATCACTTCTTATCGTGGCTGGCACCGCACGTCAAACACCGCGAAACGGATTCCAGTTACGAGGCAAAGGTATGTGTTTTCTGTTATTAATGCTACATCATCGGTTGTGTGTGCTTATGTGTAACATTAACAACATGTGGTATTGACTACTGGTTGTAGAGAAACACAGACTCATCAAGCATCCACTCTTTCGTTCAAAACAGACGTCGTGCAGTTCATCAGAGAGCGAGACTGCCTCTCCGTCGTGCACCACATCTGCATCTGTCAAACGGGGTTTGCTTAAAACTCCTCGCAGGCCACCGTCTTCTTCCCCGATGGAGTCCCCCGTGTCTCAGCCCAAAAGGAAGAGGGACCAGGAGGACGAGTCGTTTGTTAAGCAGCTGACAAACCTGGACAAGCTGAGGGTGGACCTAGAGCAGAAGCTCGTGCAGGAGGCTGATGAGTGCTCCAGGTTCGGACTCATGGTGGCCGACTTGCTTCGGAGGGTGCCAGAGGACCGGAGACCCGATGTCATGTTTGAAGTCTACGGGCTGATACATGGAAATAGACAATGATCGACCTCGAAGTTTTGAACTTTATTGTTTATAGTGTTGTAAATAATTAAGTGTGTGTGTTGTATTGTTTGAGTGCACTTGGCTGTGATTTTTTAAATGTGACTTTTTATATTACATAAGAATAAATCACACAAGTTTGTTTTCAAACAGTTGTTTTGATATGTATTGTCAACACAGCAAAACAGTTTACAAAAGTAATTTACACAGTTTATTATCACTGATTGAGTGTGCCTCGGGACACCATCTCGTTTTGCCACGACACGGTCCCTTGAGGTGACTGAAAGAAAGCCATCAGGTCATCCCGAACAGCCAATGCCGCTCTGGTGGAACATGCCCTGGACATCTGTGTGACAGATTTAACGAAGTTCGAATCATTGGCCACCACTTTTCTCCACTCGCCAGGCTGCACTGCTCCAGAACTGTCTGTGTCCACAAAAAGCGGTGGGATGTATCTGCTGTCTGGGGTGCTCGCCTCATCTGTGGAGGTGAGGTAGTTGTGTAGGACCACACAGGCTTTGACGACATCCATAGCTTTTTCAGGCCGAAACTCTATTGGTCTCCCAAGAATTCTCCACCTCGCAGCTATGACGCCGAATGTATTTTCAATTACCCGCCTGGCCCTGGAGTGGCGGTAGTTGTAGACCTGCTTGTCCATTGTCAGGCCTACTCCTGTATAGGAAAGCACAATATTAATGACCACACTACTATACCATGGATTTTACAAACAAAGTCTGTCAGTGACATCCTCTAATGATTTTTTTTGTCTGTTGCAGCTTTAATAATGAGATATATAGACACACACAATAATGATACATGCCTGGAAAGGGACGCATCAAGTTGCAGTGCAGGGGAAAGGCAGCATCAGCAATGATGACATGAGGGATCTGGACTCCGGTCCCTGGAAGTTCAGCTGGTGGGGGCAGATTGAGTTTGTGGTCAAGCAGCATCGACCCAAACCTGCTCTCTTTCAAAATGCCACCACCGCTCTCTCTTCCATGTTCTCCTACGTCCACCATTGTGAAATTGTATCTGTAAAGGACATCAATGCATGTTGTTTGTGTTGTTTTTTACTGTGGATTTGTACACGGATATAACATGGACTCATAGATCAAACATGTTTTAAATGATTTAGCTAGATAGGAATTACCTGGAATCACATGTTGCCATTAGCACAATGGAGTGAGTCCGTTTGTAGTCGCTTCCTGCTTTTATGTAAACGTGTTTACCATCGAGGCTTCCAACACAGTTTGGGAAGTTCCACAGCCGCCAGTAATCTGCTGCCACGGCTTCCCATTGTCTGGTTGAAGGACATGGCAAAAACTCGGGCTGAAGCGCTGTCCACAATGCTTTACAGACCTCCGACAAAATGGTGGACGTGGTGCTCGACGCCAATTTGTAGCTAGCCGCCACAGCTTGCTGGCTTCCACCTGAGGCTAAAATTCTCAGCGTCACCGCCAGCCTCTGGGCGATATCAACAGGCATGCTGTGCGTTGTCTGGTGCTTTATTAACGGCTGTATACGGCGAAGAAGCTCGTCAAATCGGCCTGCTGACATCCGAAAGTATTGAAAGTGCATTTGTTCATCCAGGTCCCTCAGTGGCTGAACAAGTGTTGTAAATTCACCCGTTCCCGGCCTCGATCGGTTTAGTGGTCGTACGGACCACCTCCGCGAACGTCTTTTCTGTCGCCTGCGCCTCAACATTTGCAATATAATCATTTGCTTTTTAATATTGATGAGCGCCAACTCCAAATACAGCCGCTCCACACCGGTCGCCATTGTGTACTGTTGTTTATTGTGACCGGAAGAAAAAGCAAGGTAAATATCCGCTGAAACAACACGGCCACAAAGCCACAGCCCCCCTAGCGGCATGGCGGTGAATTGCAGCGCAACGCTGTCCCTCGACGGCATGACGTCGACGGCGTAGGTACAGCGTCGACTTGACGCGCCCCCGCTGAGTTCGCGCGCACTTTCCAACCCTGTCAGCTGACATGGTTACGTCATTCACAACAAACGCCTCCCTCTCCCGGACAGACTGACGCTAAAAGGCGCCGCGGGCGGGGCTTAAGGGCAACTACCGAGGGGCAAGTAAGCGGCTCTGCGGGGCCGCGTCCAATCCGGGTTTATCGGTCAAGCTGCTTTTTGACTTCGAGGAGGGCGTCATCTTCTTTTTTGACTTCGTACGTCTCACTTCCGGGTTTTTGCTGCCTCCTTCACGAAAGCCTTCCATCTTTTTTTTTTCCTCCATAAAAACACACACACAAATCAAGTAAGTATCCCCAAATGACACTCTGTCTTCACAAGGCGCATGCGTTGTGTGTTAAGGCTAGCCAAGCAAGGCGAGCGTCTTCAACTCGTGCGACTTATAGAAACCCCACGTGGGACGGTAACGTCACGCACGAAACGTCGGTTAAGCTAGTTAGCTCGCTAGCTAACCTCGACTTGTGTCAGACAACAACAACACGAGACCGTTAGCCCAGCAAGCTGCCATGACAACCACGATATCTGAGCTAGTTATTTGAGTGTCGGTCCTGGAAAACAGTTCGTATTAAATAATATTAAATAAGAATAATATCATAAATAATAATAACAATACAAAATACTATCTTGCATAATAATAACAATAAATAATAATAAAATACCATTCGAATAACAATATAATACATAATACTGTATTAATTGTATTGTATTTATGTTTTAATTCTGAATTGTGTGTGTGTGTGTGTGTGTGTGTGTGTGTGTGTGTGTGTGTGTGTGTGTGTGTGTGTGTGTGTGTGTACTTAGTGCTAACAGTCACAAGGTTAGTTTTGGCTGTGCCACGCCCAGTAATGAGAGATGATCATTATGAATTATATATAAGCTCAGAAAGCACCAGAAATAAATAATAGGAGTGACATAGACAACTATTAGGAGTAGAATAGATAATATAATAATATATATAAACTAGACAAGATCATTTTTGGTGAAGTGACTAAACACAGCAAAGTTGTTTATGTAAACAATGTACACCAGGTGGTGTTTATGGTTCAATGATGTGACTCAGTGTTCATGTCAATATACAAAATAATGTTCAAGAGTCAATAAGTCAATAGTTATGCTGCAGTATGGGATAAGAGACTTAGTATAAAGTGTAGTAGTACTGTACTAACATAGTAGTATAGTGTAATATAGTATATAGTTGAACATAGTGTAAGATATTATCTTAAAAATAAAGTATGGTGAATACTATGTCATTGAAATATCAAATATAATATGGTATCATATTGTATTTTATTATTTAGTTTATTTAACACAAACTATGTACAATAAACATACATTTACACATAAAATACATGGAATGTGAACAATATTACAAACAATGTGTACATTACAGACAAGCGTTCTAAAATACTGTTCAGTATGTACAGCGTCACAGGACGCTTATTGTATTTATACAACAGCTGTGGTTGTTTGATGAGATAATAACTTCTATAATTAGTTTGTAAAATAGAAATGAATGATTGTATTGTATAATATAATATACTATATAACAATATATCAACAGTATGACGAGTACTAACATACATTATGGTTGTAGGTGTGGCCTCTAAGATGGCTATGGTAAAGAGTGGCTGGCTCCATCGACAAAGTGAGTACACATATTAACAGTTTATGAACGATAAGCAATACTTATCATAATTTAAAGCGGTTTTAAAGATGCCGTGATATTTGTTGTGACATGCTTTCATGAGTAAATCCCATCCCGTGTGTTACATTCCCATCACAGGCACCATCCTGCGGCGCTGGAAAAGGAACTGGTTTGACTTGTGGGCCGACGGACGCCTCGTGTTCTACAACGACCAGCAGCGCTGCGACATGGAGGACGACCTCCACATGAGGGTCGACTGCATCAACATCCGCAGCTCCGCTGCATGTCAAGGTGCTCGCAGTCGTCCATCGCCGCTGTGACGTTTTGTTCCTATTTTAAAGTTTTAAAAATGACCTCACCTCTCTGCTGGTGTCGCCTCTCAGAGCTCAACCCGCCGGAGGGGAAGATGCGCGACGCCTTGCTCCAGATCGTGTGCAGGGACGGCCGGGTCATCAGCCTGTGTGCAGAGAGCGCGGACGACGCTCTGTAAGACGAGTCTTTATTATCACTTTGATGCAGTGTTCTGGCCACTCCAATTATTTGTGTGTTTGTATTGTCAGAAAAGATGTCACTTTAAATCTATCTATTGCACTTCTGTCCATCCTGAGAGGGGGATCCCTCCTTTTTTAGTTTTCTCCACATCAAAGTTGGGGTTTCCTGTGCCGATGTGAGGGTTCTGGGTCGGAGGATGTCGATTACGTCGCCCTCTGAGTCCGATTTGTGGTTTTGGGGTGATACAAAATAAATGTAACGTGATTAAATCCTGAGTTTCCACTCTGCCGCAGGGCGTGGACCATGGCGCTCCAGGATGCCAGAATCAATGCGGTGAGTTTCTGCTACTTCTTACGTTGTCTCTAGGTTTTTGATTTGTTACCAAAATAAGAGCAGGAACTCTATAAACATTTGAAAAAAACTTCTGAATGTTCAAACGTCTCGTTTGTTTGTGTTCATTCTCTTTCAAGCGTGACGTTATAATTTAATTTACTTCATTTTAGGTGGTTGCTCCACCTCAGATCGGCTTTGCGCAGGAAGTGAGCCCGTCCGCTCCTCCGCCCTACGCAGAATACGCTCCTCCACCTCAGGTAAAAATAAAGGAATGAACAGTGTGAATACGCAGCGTGTTCACACGCATGATATCTCACGCAAACGTTACTCCTCAGTTTACAGGAGCACTCCTCAATGTTCCACTCGTTGCATCACAAAGCCTTTTCAAAATAAAGTTTCACATCTTGCAAGGAAACAACTCAGTTAGGTAAAAAAAACACTTAGTGATGAAAAGATGATGGGTTGGTTTAAAATAACTACGGACGTTACTTAAGTTAGGACGCTACGTCACAAATAAATCAACGTCAACTCGTCTTTACACTCGCAGCACAAATAATAAACATATAAAAGTACAACACACATTCTTTGTCACATTTTACTTCATTTTCTAAAAGGAAAAACTAAAAACAATACATAGTTTGAGCTTCTGGCGTGTCCACTGTTGTGTTTTAAGAGCTCCACTCAGCAGTATTCGTCTGATCAACACTGGATGGCTTGTCTCTCTCTGGTCACATGACGTGCTCTCCAGCCCCGCTCGGCCTCCCAGAGGCTCAACAGTCCTTTTGTCTTGTCGTTGTCCCAGCAGGTCTACGCCGCGGGTCCGTACGGCGAGTACGTCGCACCTCCGCCGCACGCCACGCAGATCGTGTACTCGCCCGACGGGCAGCCCTACGCCGTGGCGTACCCGTACCAGTACCAAGGTCAGCGACCGCCTTCTCACCTGCCAGAGTTTGCAAAATACCCCAAAGGTCGGCAAAAACAGTTTTTGTGTGTGTGTCTCCAGGTGGGTACGTCGCTCCCGGGGTGAACCACCACGGCGTTATTCGGGAGCGCCAGTGGGAAGACGGCGGCGACGTGGCGCTCGGCATGCTCGCGGGAGCGGCGACCGGTCTGGCGATCGGCTCGCTCTTCGCCGTCTTCTAGTGTTTCCATTTAACGAACGTCTTAGTAAGCGCACCGCTCCCCCCACCACCACCTCACCACACACACACACATCTCTACACACCACACACACCCTTTTTTGTTTTTGGTTTGCAGCATTCGGCTTCCTCTCTGTGCCATCACATGAGTCGGAGTACAATGTAACTGACTATGAAGAATGATTGTGATGGGCAGTGATCTGCTCCCTATGTGTTCTATATAGATATACATATATGTATATGTATATACATATATATACTAAATACTGTCAGCACTTTCTCATATGCCCCGTGTGGCAGCCTCCTTACTCTCTCTATGTACTGAATTATGAATGTTATTTAACCAAAAACAATTACTCAATGAAGGTCCATGGTTACAGTGTGAGACATGGAATATAATATCTTCAAAGTGTGTTTTCTTTACTCTATTTAAGCACCAGGCGGTCAGACTCGCCGTGTTTTGCGTATGAGCTTTAAGATGACGAGCCGTTTATTTATATATTTACTTCGAGGTGTTTCTCTACGGTGGCCCGGAAGGGCCAAACCCTTCGGGGGGGGGGGGGCGTTCCCACCGAAGTTCTTCCTCACGCTCGGCAGTTGATTGCGACCTCGCCGCTCGATGCCGGTTAAAAACCTTCACGCTCGATCGTTCTAGTTTTTATAGACATTTCTCCGTTTATGTTCATTTCAGGTCCTCGATGTTTCTGATTCACGGAGCACATTTGTCCTTTTTTTATGCATAATTACCGTAAAAGCCGTCCATTGGTGCATTAATCTTTTCCTTTTCTTGTGTGTGTTCTCTGCTGCTCCGTCTACTCGTTCTACACGTTACTCACGTCGTCTGTTTAGGTTGAGAAACACGCAGCTTCTCTGTCTGCTCGGGTTGTTTGTGGTGGTGGAGGGCTAAAACACACACACACGCACACACACACACACACAGCCACATACATACCCCCCCCCCCCCCCCCCACACACACACACACACACACAGCAGCAGTAACTTACAGTTCATCATTTGGGGGCGGGGTCTGGTTGTGATTGAGCGATGATGTCACCGCCAGAAACAAGTCGACGCAGAACACTGAATGTGCTTTAAAGTGAAAAGGGACGTGCACCCTTACCCTACGTGCACTTTTACCCCTACGTGCACTCTTACCCCTACGTGCACTCTTACCCTACGTGCACTCTTACCCTACGTGCACTCTTACCCTACGTGCACCCTTACCCTACGTGCACTCTTACCCTACGTGCACTCTTCACGCTCATGTGTTCACTGGCAGCTGTTGAACTTGTATTTAGTTTTTGTTTCCACGTCAACAGAACCGACCGTGACGTAAATCAGGTCTTTTTATTTATTTCTCTCCAAATGACTTGAACATCGTTGGATTTGTTTGCATTATTCATGTTCGCTGCGAGCGCCTTTATTCACTTTGGGAAAAGCAACCCCTGCTCTTTAAAGAAGCTGCACATCTTTAATAATGAATAATAATGAATAATCACCGCTTAAGATTGAATTATTTCATTGGAGCAAATGGTCGGCTTTGTGCGAGCAGCGTGATGTAACTTTTATAGATATTTCTCCTATCAAATGTACTAACGTATGATCTTCCCTGCATTTAGAATACAGAATATATACGATAACTAACAGATGTATTTTCAACAATTAAATAAATATATATATATGTTCACAAAGTTAACAAAGGCTTGTGTTGTTTTTTCTGTGCTGTTTATTTTAACCCTGAGACGTTCGTTCACAGAACAGGATGCATTCATCGTGTAAATCACAATTTTAAACCAGTTTTTATTGAAGTAACCAGTAGTGACCTCTGACCTCTGAACCCCCAAAAGAAACCCACACTTCTGTCTGATATCAGGCAACACGATATACACATATCTATATATCTATAAAGAAGTAATTCACACAGTAACCGACTACTAACGGGTCTGGAAGTTTAAAAGTAGAAGTGCAGATGATTTACACACAGACGGCATTTACAAATGCTTTAAAATATAAAAAAAACTACAATATTTTATATCATTTAGAAACCCAGAAGGCCCTTTTAAAAGCTGGTGGTGATCACGTTGTGTACAGGGAAACAAGAATAAGCAGAAAATTTAATTAACATGTTTTTAAAGAGTTTGTTTTCATAAATCTGACAGTAAAAATATTTTAAAAAAAGCCCACCCCTGAAACAGAGACTACAATAAGAGGCGCGTAGTGTTGCATTGACCTGCAGCGGCGTGAGCGTCTGTTACACGTCTTAGAACGGTCTTTAAAACAAAATAAAGATCACTTTGGTTTGAGACACGCCGAAAAAAAACAAGAAGAAACCGTACAAACGAGAAGATGTAAACACGAGCGATGCGTTAATGATGAATAGTGCAGTTGATTCATTGATTAATGGGGGAGGGAGGGAGAGGAGTCAATTAAGATTTTGATCATCGATTAATCGTTTTGGTCATAATAACGGTGTGTTTATGGAGCTAAAACATTAAAGGGATAGGTCAGATTTCCTTTTGAAGATGGGTTGTATGAGGAACTAGAGCAATGTAGAGCAATGTGATGCTCTGTGTGGACATGTTCTAGACTCCTAGAAGCATCTCCATCACTTTAAGTGAACGCTATATTTAGAACATCTTCACCTTGATGTCAGACACGCCTTTCTTCCTCACTGAAGCCGTTATCTCTGCACACACACCAGACTCCATTCACAAAACCCCTGATTTAACCTCTCAGAGCACAGGGCCGCTGCTCTGCCGCTGCATCCATCTGATAGTGAGTTTGTGTCATTGCGTGACTTTGGTGTTTCAAAAAAAGGTTAATTTTGCTTCACCAACGTCACACAACAACACAAAGACGCTAACGGATGACGCAGCAGCAGAGCAGCAGCTCACGTGCTCTGAGAGGTTAAATCAGTGCTTTTTTGAATGGAGTCTGGTGTGTTTGAAGAGAACATGTATTACGGCTCCGCTTCCCGTCAGAGAGGCGTGTCTGACATCAAGATAAAGAGGTGAAGATGTTCTAAATATAGCGTTCACTTCAACTGATGGATTCTTTTAGGAGTCTAGAACACGTCCACACAGAACATCACACTTCTAAACACCCAAACTGTCCCTTTTAACATGAGCTTACATTGCTATTGCTTCACATCTTTTGGAATATGTCAATCAGATTAAGTAAATTAAAGAACTTTGGGCTCCAGTATAATCCCCCCCCCCAAACATTTCTGACACAAGAGATAAATCGAATGATCGGAAACATAACTGACGGTGAAGATATCTGTGGCATCAGAAGCGTCGCTTCAACCTTCTTGACCGAAATCTTCGGTGAACTTCTTCAGCTTCTCCAGGTCCTGGTCGTTCACCGTGGGCTTGGTGCTGCTGAGCGACCGCAGCATGTCGGGCTGCAGGAGAGAGAAACAACCACAGAGGTGAACAACTGGGCGACGTACTCTCCTCCTCTCGCACGAGGACACGAGGAACCCTCTCGTTCTCTCACCATGCACACGACCGGCTCCAGGAGCTTCTCCCCGGGAACGTCCATCCACGTCATCTCGATGGCGTTGGGATCGCCCGGCGAACACGGAGTGAGGAGGTCCTCCACCACCACGTCGGGGTTGTTCCACGAAGACCCGCGGACCTTCAAGGAAGGACATAGGGTTCATGCACGTTCTGACCAATGGGTTTCCATGTCTTTTAATCAAATTTACATGATTTTAAACCAAGTTTTCATGACTTTAAACCAAATTTTCATAACTTTTAGTGAGTTTTTGTGTTTGCAATTGTATTGCTCCTTTTGTTTTGTTTTAAGAAAGAAAGCTCTCGTAGTTTATATTTGAATTGAGGTGAGAGGAAATGAGCTGCACAATAACAGCAACAGCTGCATGTGGATTCACGATGGAAGCAGTTGTGTCGCCCTCTGGTGGCGGCTTGCGTTCAAAGCACTGAGGGATGATGTCCGTAGTTTTCACCTTTTTGAAGTGCGTGGAGGACTGGACCTTCCTGACGGGCTGCATGAGGGCGTCCCTCACGATGACGCTGACGTCCGCCCCGGAGTAGCCGTCCGTCTTCTGGCCCAAGGTGACGAAGTCGGCCTCCGTCAGGCTGCTGGGGGTGGAGCCCAGGTGGAGCTTGAACATGAAGGCGCGGGCGTGCGCCTCGGGCAGCGGGATGTAGATTCTCTTCTCGAACCTGAGAGGAACGGGAGGAAAAAAGATGAAAATCAGCCGCCAGAGAAACTTTCGCGCTCTGATACTCTGAAACTAGGAGTAAAATGTTGTATTTCTGCAGGTTTTGGGTCATAAACCAGCGCTACATTACATGCTAACATGCTAACAACTACAGCAAAATACATTCATTGACATCTGAAAAGGAAGCAAAGATGTTTCAGGCGATCCCCACCCCGCTAAGCTAACGCGGCTAGGACACGAGGCTACTCCACTACCCAGTTAACCACATTTCCATAACTTTTCACCAAATTTCAATTTTTTTTTCACCAAATTTCCATGACTTTAAATGACAATAAATTATCCTTCAATCATTGAAATCCTAATACCGAGCAAAGCACGTGACTTACACACCAAAAGAGGTGAAATTCATCCCTTTTTTAGCACCGGTTATGATTGAGAATATGAAACAGAACCTTCTCCGGATCGCAGAGTCCAACGTCCACGGGATGTTTGTGGCTCCGAGCACCAGGACTCCCTCATTGTTGTTCCCAACGCCTGGAAAAAAAAGGGGAGGATGAGGTCAGTTCTCTTTCGTTCCACTTCCTGGAAGCAGGAAGAGCCGGCGCTCCCCGCTCACCTTGCATCTGGACCAGGAACTCCGTCTTGATCCTGCGCGCCGCCTCGCTCTCGTTCTCGCTCCTGGAGCCGCAGAGGGAGTCGATCTCGTCGATGAAGATGATGGACGGCCTGTGCTCCCGGGCCAGAGCGAAGAGGCTCTTCACCAACCTGGAGAGAGGGGACGGCGTCAGCTGATCGTATTCAAATGGGATACAAATAATAACCAGCGGTGGGGTGTAATGGGGGCGGGGCCTCACTTTTCACTCTCGCCCAACCACTTGGACACGAGGTCGGAGGAGGAGATGGAGAAGAAGGTGGAGTTTCCGGCCTCCGTGGCCACCGCCTTCGCCAGGTACGACTTCCCGGTCCCTGGAGGGCCAAACAGCAGGATCCCCCTCCAGGGGGTCCTCTTCCCTGTAGATACACAGCGTGAACGATAGGTTTCCATGACTTTAAACCAACTTTACATGACTTTTAAACAACTTTCTATGACTTTAAACCACTATTCTTTGACTTTAAAAAACATTTCCATGACTTTAAACCAAATGTTCATTGTGTGAAATGTGTGTGTAAACAGTAAAAAGTGATAAAATGTAGTATTTAAACTAACAATGAGGATTCAAAGCATACAGTAAACCTTAAATGACTCAATAGAGACAATAGTTTGATTAAAAGAATGAACATTTATATAGATGTCTGTATGTATGCTGCTGATATTTTCAGCATCATGAACACATGAATATAAAACATTTAAAATGACTTTCAGGAGGTTTTTAAAGCCGGCTGGTTGTTTTCAGTACCTTTGAACAGGTGAGGGAATTTGATGGGCAGGATCACGGCTTCTTTTAAGGCTTCTTTGGCGCCCTCAAGGCCAGCGACGTCGTCCCACTTGATGTTGGGCTTTTCCATGACAATAGCGCCTGTAGGAGGGACCAGTTTAAGTTGAAATACAGCAGATCACACACTTTGATGCAGAACCAAATACAAACTGTAATATGTAGTAGTAATAGTTGCTCACCTGAGAGTTGATTCTCAAACTTCTTCTTCTCTGCGTCGTCTCCATCACCACTTTCATCCCTGCAATCAAACGACACTTTATTTAAACAATCAGTGAACGCAGAGACTCTCAAGTCATTCGATGGGAAATGTGGACATAAATACTTTTTGATCTTTTAACAAAAACAGACGAGACTCAAACACCCAGAACTTTGGCTCCATTTTGCCTGTAATAATATACTTATGTTACTCTGAAAATGAATTCAGACAAGAACCCAGGAAACAGGGTAACGGCGCCTCACCCTTTGTCGTCGGACTCTTTGACGGGTTTGCCCGGAGGAGCGTTCTCCTTCTTCTTCAGGTACTCCTTCAGCTGCTCGGCTCGGTCCAGGTAGTCCAGGCACTTGGCTCGGATGCTCTGCGCCGCTCGCTCGCCCTGAGCCTCGTCTGCAAACACAGGAAGAGGAAGTGGACTCAGACGACAAGAAAAACCACACACACACAGAGAGAGATACGTTAAGGAGTCAGACGGCGATCCGGCTGCTCACACTTGACCACGTGGAGGAAGTACTGCACGGCGTTCTGGTAACACCGCAGGGCCTCCTCGTAGTTCTTGGCTTTGTCCTCTACCGCAGCTTTGCTGGCGAGATCGATCGCTTTCTGCAAACAGAAGACGAGAAAACACCTTAAAAAACTTTAAAACCTTTAAAAACTACAACAAAAAACATTTACAAGTCGTAACTTATGTGTTTACGAATGGATGATAATCACTTAAACATGCTTTGTAGTTAAAGGACAATAGTACAAACTTTGCAAGGTTTTTCTATTTAGTAGTAATGTTGTTAAGTTGTGAATACAATTGATTTATTAATTAATATTAAAGCCATTAGTTGTAATGTATAAAGTTTTACTTTGGGGAAGTACTGAAAGGGCAGTGTCTAATTAATTTAATTAATTACTATAAAATGGCCGATACAACCAAGTAAAAATATTACAAAGTACAAATGATTAATTCTAATAAAATCCTGCTTAAGGAAAGAAACAGAAGTATTGCAAGCAACATGTATTGAAGTATACAAATAATATAGATATATTGTAGTATATTAGATAGTTCACACAGTAGCTAGTTTTTAACTGACTTTATATACAGTTAGGTGGTTTAATCCAGTGAGTTTGATTAACAGAAAAAAGGTTTTGTATTATTTTTTTGGACTTTTTTCTCAAATCTTTTCTTCTAGTAAATTATTGTGTGATTTAAACTTTAAAAAAGTTAAGTTAAGTTACAGAAAGATATCTGAACCTTAACAAAAACGTATAAACGTCCTCATAAATGTTTTCATCATCGGTGAAGCGATGAAAAAGGGTTGTTGTCCCCAACCTGGCAACCCAAACGTTATCACCACTCGCAGCTGATCCACAAAACAAGACTAAATTATTGATTAAATAACGATAAAGACATTAATAATTACTTCTAACACCTGGCACATGGGCAGTCCATCTTTATGTTTAAATACACGTAGTTTTACACGTTGAATCGTGATTATTTTTACTTTAATCCGGAGCTTCTCGAAAAGCTCTCCGACGCCTCTTGATGTCCGTGTTTTGTAAGCAGGTAAAAAGTTTAGTCACTCACCTGTAAATTACCTCCAGCCATTTAGCTTCCGATACGACGGCTGAATATATCTCGAGATAAAACTGTAGACCCGTTTCTGTGTTGGTGTTGTTGTTATCGGCTACTTACGTTTCATTATTAATAAAAAACAACAAACTTCAAACGCAAAACAGACTCGTCTCTCTTCTTCCGCATTTACAAAAAAAAAGAAAGAGCACTGTCACTTCCGCGTTGGTCACGTGACAATGTTGTTGTCCTCCAACGGCTACTTTGAGCTCAGTGAAGTCTCACAAATTATTAAAAATAATAATAATGATAATAAACTTTTCCACCTGGACGTGAATATTTAGAAATTCTTATTTAATTTTCAGGCATTTTTATTTTATTTTATTTTTTTAAATTCAATAATAATAAAAGTGAATTACAGGTGTATATAAAAAAATACTGGCCTCTAGTGAATATAAGTCATTATAACTAAATCGTATTTCAGATGAAATAAATATATTTTATTATAATTATTATACTGATCAGGACGGCTGTAACTTTTCCAAATAAAATCCCTAAACCTAAAACATTAAATAAATAAAAATGCAATGGATTGAATAACAAATTTACACTTTATTACATCCAATAATATATTTTTTTTAAATAGCAAATAAAAAGTGTGCAAAATATCTAGAAATCTTACAACACCGGGAGTAAAGAAAAAATAAATGCATATACTGTCTGAGGACAGAGTAAAGGAGATGACGGCAGACATAAATGCATTTTGGTTGCATACGTGTGTCGCTCCAGACGAAGTCCAGGTTTATTCAACACATGACGGCTTCATTTCAGTCGCAATCAAAAGCAAGCACCATATATAGTACATAGATTGACACTGTATTGTTGTTTTCCCCCCCCACACCCTTTATCTTCATCATCATCATCAGTCAGGGTGGAAGAGGCAGGCAAGAAGGACGGACTCTGGCGGGTCATCAACTACCTCCATTTGAGATTTTAGGATGCAACAGCTTCAGGATGCGATCGCTCTTCGTGAGATCTGCAGGCAGTTCGTTATTCTGGAGGAAGAAGAAGAAGAAGAAGAAGAAGAAGAAGAAGAAGAAGAAGAAGAAGAAGAAGCACGGACACACGATAAGTGTCTTCACGAGATTGAAGTTGTCCGCTCGTCTCTTGACTCTCGGCGCCTCACCTTGTTGGGTACCGTCGGGTCGGCGTTGGCTCCGAGCAGCAGGAGGACCGTCTGAAGATTTCCGCCCATAACGGCGGCGTGGAGGGCGGTCGAGCCGTTCTGCACACGACAAACAAAGATCAACAAACATAAACCTGCTCTTCATCCATATTAGCCCCACTGAGTCTCCTACATAGAAGCAAGACTTTACAGACGAGGTTGTTTCGCATCTCTTGGTTGTTTTGGTCCTCCATCTTTTCATCAAACTCTCAGCAAGAAAGCGAGTGCGTCTGTTTAAAAAAATGGCGGCGGCATCGTCTACCTTGAGAATTCCAACGGAAGGAGAAAACTTGAGAAGCTCCTCGATGACGCCGTTGTGTCCCTTAAAAGCAGCTTTGAATAACGCTGTTGATCCGTCCTGGAAAGACGACAGAGAAAACCATCTGGTTATCTCACAAAACAAGCTCCACTCAACCTCCTCTTCCTCACTTTTCAACTAATAATACATGGTCTTCCTCTGTAGATTAGAATGGTACAAAGGGGGACGAAGCAACGCCAAACATTAATCACTTTATGTTAATTTTGATGTGCTTTGTCGACTCTAAAAGAAGGACGTACTTGTCTGTCGGCGTCCCGATCTGCGCCCCGTAAGAGCAGCACCCTCACCGCCTCGTTGTGACCCATCTGGGCTGCCATCCACAGGGCGGCGGTGCCGTCCTGCAGGATGCACGGAGCGAAAGGGCGAAAGAAGAGGGACGAGGGGAAACAGAAGAGGGATGCAGGTATGAGACGGGGCTGAGAAAGAGGTGCTTACGAGCCCTTTAAATCTCTAAAAATGCTGCAGCGGCGAGGGCGTTACCTCCCTGGATTGGTTGACCTTTGCACCAGATGACAGCAGCTGACGGATCACTGTCACATGACCCTCCTGAGCGGCGAGGAACAGAGGCGTGGCACCGTCCTGAAACACAAAAGACACATCTGACACACTTTTTCCACTTATATTGCTGTCGGGGAACAAAAAATGTATTCATAACACGTGAGTGCATTTATTAATGCATGTATGTGCAGTCAGGTTGCTTTCAGCTGCCAGAGGACACTTATGCTGCCAAATGTCAGTCGTGTCTGACTCAGCAGTCCAAAAACCTGAGCGGCTGGATTCCTAGCGGCCAGGGACATTGTGTGCTAACTAAGCGCGACGTTCCCGACTGACTGAGAAGGACACGGGTGTGTAAAGAGGCTGAGGAGGTGGCTCACGTTCAGCTGGTCGTGAACGTTGGCGCCGTTCTTCAACAGGGTCTCCACCACCTTGGAGTGTCCGTACTGGGAGGCGGCGGTGAGCGCCGTGCCACCGTCCTGCCGCAAGACACCACGAGAAAACACAAGCTAGCAGTGAGGAAAACATTTACGGGTCACATCATATGATGCAGAGAGAACATGTCTATGTGATAAAATGACCACAAGGAAAAAGGACTACAAAGAGGCTCAAAACTACCACAGACAGAAGGAATAGCCGACAAAAAAAGACCAAAAGACACAAAACAATTACAAAGTGACCAAAAACAGATACAAAACAACTACAAAGAGACACAAAAAGACAATAAACAGACACAAAACCACTACAAAGACACAAAAAGGACAACAAACAGATACGAAAGAGCGACAAAGAGACACAAAAAGACACCAAACAGATGCAAAACAACTACAAAAAGACAAGAATGGACAAGAATGGACAAAAAACAACTACAAGGAGACACAAAAGACTACAAACATTTACAAAACAACTACAAAGAGACACAAAAAGGACAAAAAACTGCCACAAACAATTACAGAGACAAAAAAGGACAACAAACTGACACAAAACAACTACAAAGAGACACAAAAAGACTACAGAAAGGGCAAAACAACCACAGACACACAAACAAAAGCCAACAAAGACACATAAAATGACCACTTGGAGAGCAGCATTAAAAACACAGTGGAGTCGTGCTTGTGCGGGCGGTCGGGCCCTTCCACATGTCTGCAGAGGCCTCGTCGGCTCGTGAGCCGCCCACGCTCAGCGGTCTGAGTCACGTCTGAGGTGACATCATCGCGGCGGTCAACGCCACGCCCAGAATCACAAAGACGGGCGACGCGCGTTCGTACCTTCGTCTGGAATTCGGTGGAGGCGCCGAACTCAAAGAGGAGCTTCACCACGTCGTTGTGTCCCTGCTGCGAGGCGAAGAACAGGGCGGTGGAGCCCGACTGCAGGGCGGAGAGAGAGATGCTTGGAATTCACTTTGACTTTGTTTGCATGCTCTTTAAAACAGATCCAGTTGCGTTGCTCTTAGTGTCTCCTCAGGTTCTCTTTCTGGGTCGCACCTCTCTTTGGTAGTTGATGTCGGCTCCCTGCATGATGAGGTCTTTGGCGCAGTCGTAATGGCCGCTGTAGGACGCCACCATCAGCGCCGTCGTTCCACACTGGAAAGAAACACGGCGACAATAAGAGAGCGGACGAACAAATCTACTTCACCAGACAGCTGATGAGGAGAGACTCCTCTGGTTGTATAGAAGTCTATGCTTCATGTGTTAAAGCTGCATTCTCTCTCCTGACCACCAGGGGGCGACTCCTCTGGTTGTATAGAAGTCTATGCTTCATGTGTTAAAGCTGCATTCTCTCTCCTGACCACCAGGGGGCGACTCCTCTGGTTGTATAGAAGTCTATGCTTCATGTGTTAAAGCTGCATTCTCTCTCCTGACCACCAGGGGGCGACTCCTCTGGTTGTATAGAAGTCTATGCTTCATGTGTTAAAGCTGCATTCTCTCTCCTGACCACCAGGGGGCGACTCCTGTGGTTGTATAGAAGTCTATGCTTCATGTGTTAAAGCTGCATTCTCTCTCCTGACCACCAGGGGGCGACTCCTCTGGTTGTATAGAATCATCAGGCAGAGTGATTTGTTGGATAGCCAACGTTCACTCACAGCAGTCAGACACTAAATTGATTTTTCGGGACTAAAACGTGAGGTGGGAGACGACCCTTCACCAGTAAAACCTCCGGAGCATTTTAATGAGGAAACATGACCCTGAATACATCACATGTGGACTCGTAATGGCAGTGATGAGTGAGGGTCAGCAGAATATTTATTCAGGTCATCACAGCTGACAAGCATCAAACCTGTTTACAGACCAGTTCATGCTGTTTCTCATTTTCTGCCATGTCATGATTTTTGTTTCTTATTTATTTGGGAATATAGTCATATATATATATATATATATATATATATATATATATATATATATATATATATATATATATATATATATATATATTCATATCTCACAGTTTGCAGGTCTGTAGTTCAATGCACGTGCACAAGCGGTGAGAAATTATTTTTTTTCCACTTTGTGTCCCCTTTAAAATTCTTCTTCTTCCAATTAAGGATGCATAACACAAACAAAACATGGAATGAGTGACACACACACACACACACACACACACACACACACACACACACACACATGCGACCCCAGAGGCTCGAGTCCCCTCTGTCCGTCCCTACCACAGGCGGTTATTAAAGCGTGCAGCCGCAGCGGCGGCAGCGGACATGCAGCGTCCTACACTGTCTCTGCAGTCCGCGTCCACGCGGCCGCTGTTCAGCAGCAGCTGAAGAAGAGCCAGGTTCCCCTTCCTCGCGGCCCAAAACACCGCGTTGGCCAGGGGCGTTTCCTTCTGGAGGGGTAAATACACACAACAAGCAAGCGACCCGAAGCCACCATTAAAGCATTACAGGATGCAGACGGGCCGTCAGCAGCGCGCGGGCTGCGGTTCAAAGTGCCCAACACGTATTTCCATCTCTTTTGGAGGATAATTGAAGGGGATTTGAAATGAAACGGCGCGTGCACACGCGCATGCACACTATACAAAGTTGTATGTGTGACATTCAAGTGTACATAGGCGCACACGGGCCGTGCGCTGCGCGCGCAGCCTGTCTGAAGTATGTAAACAGCGTATTTATATCCCGCATAGTTAATAAACACCTGAGCGCGCTGAAGGGAACGCAGGTGCGGTTCCTCGCGAGGGCCCGCACGCCTCGCACGCGCGCTGCAGAGCATGAAGGATGGAGAGAGAGAAAGCAGGAGAAGAGGCTGGTTTACCTTGAACGACATCCTGCACAGCTCACTCGTGACTCATGGTTCTCTCGTGGAGGACGACGCGCAGGCTGCGTCTCTCTGCGGCGCTGTGCGGGCTGCTGTCGGCCGTAAAGAACCGGCGGACAGCCAGCTGAGCTCATCCACCTGCAGGCGGCGCTGCACGCAGCAGGCCGCTGGGGGCGCTGCGGAGCGCGGAGTCAGCAGTTAATATACAGAGCAATTAATTACACTTCATTAATGACGTTTATCTGATTAGAAGCCACATGACTCATCTCTGATCTTTCTTTGAAATAATTATATATATATATATATATATATATATATATATATATATATATATTTATATATATATATATACAGACACACATATATACATATACATACACGTATATACATATATATTATGTATATATATACATAATATATATGTATACATATATATTATGTATATATATATACATAATATATATGTATACATATATACACTGTATATTATTGTTACATCAACATATACACACACAACCCTAACCCTAACACACACACACACACACACACACACACACACACATATATATATATATATATATATATATATATATATATATATATATATATATATATATATATATATATATATATATATATATGTGTGTGTGTGTGTGTGTGTTTGTGTGTATATATACATATATATGCATACAATACCAATACACACACACACACACACACACACATATATATATACACAGTATATAAATATATATTATTGTGACATCAGTATTAACAATCAATAAATAAATATATATATATATATATATATATATATATATATATATATATATACATGTACATATAATACTATTATTAACATAAAGTAATATATCAGTCACGTATGTACCAGTTAGTACTTTCATCTTACATTTATTTCATTCTTATTGTACTTAAATACAGATTTGACTGAACTTTTACTGAAGTATTTTTACACCAACATCCTGGTATTTTTACTGCAGTAAATGATCTGTGTACTTCCTCCACAGCTTGTTTTTGGAAAGTTTGCTGTCAGGTGTTGTGCTCCTTTATAACCCGGTGATTGAAGGATTTACAATATTGCAGCTTTAGCTCTCTCTCTGAACGATAATAGAGGTATTACTGCGGAGGAGCGTCTTATTTCTGTTGACTAATGTCCTCCACAGGCGTTGATTAAGGGGATCCATAAAGCTCAGTGGGAGCGTGTACTTACTGCAGCGCTTTATAAGGGAGGCTGCAGGGAGTCCTCCACCGAGTCGCTGCAGAGTCCCTCACAGCATGGGAACAAAACGCCTCCACCACGGTAAGCAGGGCTCTCTCTCTCCGAGAACTGTTGCTTTACAGACAATATGCATTTTAAAATGAGTCTTTACTAGCTTTTATATTGGTTTAGTTAAAAAAACACCCTTGTTGTGGAGAATAACATACATTTGAGCCTTTGTGTCCTCTTTAATGATTATGTCTGAGATCTTTTCATCACATCAAAGTGTGTTTTACTTTGTGTTCATAAGAAGAACATGAAGGGATGTCGCTTTTTCAATTGAGGTTTCTTCTTCATAGAGTTCCAGCGAGTATCAACCCCACTTTATTAATGAATATTGAGTTTTTATTGTGTTTTTACAGCAAGTAGTTGCTGTCTGCTTTACTGTTCAGAGTCACATGACTTAAGTCGAGACTTTAGCCTTGAAAATACTTCCAAAGATTATGTTACTTCAAAAGATCACTTCATTTCCCTTAAATGTACTTAATTAACAAACATTAACACAATTCATTCCCAGCAAGTCGTCATTTAATCCCCCTGATATTTCTATTTTATTTTTTTTTATGATTAAGTTCTGTCATACTTTTTAAATAAAGTAAAAAAAAAAGAAGTATGAATGCTTTTTCCCCCTGTAACTAAATGGCATTACATTTGGCGAAAAGTCCATTTTGACTTGTTCAGGACACAAAAATGTAAAAGTTAAAGGTTTGTGACGACAAAACAAATACAAATACACAAAACAAAACTTAGCGTCACCTCTGGTGACCAACAACACGTCTGAAAACAACAATTCTCCACAAAAGCTTCCTCAAGGACTCAAATAACGTGGTGATAATTCCACTTTGTCGGCGTGCAGCCCGGCCGGCCGGCCTCCTGCTGGGCGCCGCTCTGCTCTCGGCGCTCCTGGTCGGCCCGCGGCCCGCGGCCTCGGAGTCGGACGAGGCGGCCGCGACCGAGTGGGAGATCTGGAAGAGCAGCCACGGCGTCGCCTACGAGGACCTGGTGAGCCCGACGCCTCCGGAAACCGACAGAAAAGCGAGTCCTCCGATCACGCTTCTGAGTTTGTTTTGTTGATGTGATTTTTGTTTCTTCCTGCAGGATGACTTGCAAAGGAGGAGCATCTGGGAGGAGAACATTCAGATGATCGAACACAACAACGAAGGGTTCTTCACGGGCAGGAGGCCGTTCACTATGGCCATGAACAAATATGGAGACCTGGTAAGGAGAAGGGTTCCCCTTCTGCTAAAAGATCCAGCACGAAGAGGATCAGACTGTCAGACCCGCTGCAGTAAAATGAGATGTTTCCTGAAGGGACCCTGGTGCTCAGAGACACTACCTCTTTAGTCCACAGGGGGCGCCAGAACCAACACTAAAAGAAAGTTCCTCAAGTAGCTTTAAGTGAATATGAAGATGTCATGCCATTAACAAACATTTGAAATTCTTACTTACATTTATTTTGTTATTTTCTTTGTGCCTTTTCCTACAAACGCTCACGATTACGTGATTTACACACATCGTTGACACGTTTTATATCCAGATGAAAGTGCATTACTTTTCAAAAGGTATACAGCAACGGCCGGCGTGTGATAGCCGTCCTGCCGACTCAACAACATTTATTGTTGTGAAACAAACTTCCTGCTCTGTAGACGAAACAAGAGTACCGGGTTCTGCAAGGCGCCGTGATCGACTCCCAATTCGCCAAGAGAGGGAAGACCGTCTCGAGCCGGAGGCTGCGGACCAACGCCAAGAGGTTAGACGCCTACTTTGTGGACTACAGGAACATGGGCTACGTCACCGAGGTGAAAGACCAGGTAAGACGCCTCTAAACCCATTCAGGGTTTGTTTAAGACAGAAACATGAGCCTCTCAAGCCCGACCTGGAAATGAGAAGTGTGTTTTAAAAAAGTAAAACTGTGCTATCTCCTCATCCACAGTTCCGATCTAATTCATTTCAATTGCTAAAGTACTGCAACACGTGTGAGGATACGTGTCGGTTTACTTTTTATTTTAAAGGAAAGAGACGATCAGTTACATACTATGTTTGTTATTTTTCAATTTCTCAACCGAAAAACATGGTTTTGGGACAGAATGTGCTTCATAACATGTCGATGCTTGTGTTTATTGTGATTATTATTGCACATTTGGATGCTTTAGATGTTAATCTTTCTAAAGATGTGCAGTATCTCTCTGGGGATGATGCGAAGGCACCAAGCAACACAGTTAAAAACCTCGGGGAGCGATCGAGGAGTCATTTTTAGGGTCTGGTGTTCACGTCACACCTGGGGTCTCCGGGTTTATCGGGTTAAACCTGCTGTTGCTTCAAATGCACCTTTCAGGGTTTCTGTGGCTCGTGCTGGGCCTTCAGCACCACGGGAGCCATCGAGGGGCAGATCTACAAGAAGACGGGTCAGCTGGTGTCCCTGAGCGAGCAGAACCTGGTGGACTGCTCCAGGTCCTACGGCACCTACGGCTGCAACGGCGCCTGGATGGCCAACGCCTACGACTACGTGGTCCACAACGGGCTGCAGTCCTCCAGCGCCTACCCGTACAGCTCGGTGGTGAGGGCTCGACCCGCCGGCTCCCAGACGAGCCGTCGCTGTCGTTTATTTTCCACGTGTCCTCCGGCCTGTCGGTGACGTTTTCCCCCTCGACAGGACACCCAGCCCTGCTACTACGACAGCAGGCAGGCGGTGGCCCACATCAAGGACTACAGGTTCATCCCCAAAGGAGACGAGCAGGCCCTGGCCGACGCCGTGGCCACCGTCGGCCCGATCACGGTCGCCATCGACGCGGATCACTCCAGCTTCCTGTTCTACAGCTCGGGTTGGTCGCGCGTCGGCACATTCAGGAGCTGCAGAGCCAGACGAGCAGAGATAGACGTGAACATTGAGGCCAGATGGACGTAAACGCGACCCCGAACGTTGTTGTTGTTGTCTTCGCAGGAATATACGAGGAGCCGACCTGCAACCCGAACAACCTGAGCCACGCGGTGCTGCTGGTCGGCTACGGCTCGGACGGAGGCCAAGACTACTGGATCATCAAGAACAGGTCCGGAAAACAACAACAACAACAACAACAACAACACAGGTTGATTTTGTCCAACACTACATGCTCTAATACTCTTTGTTTCTTTCTCCTCAGTTGGGGCAGCAGTTGGGGCGAAGGCGGCTACATGCGAATGGTCCGAGACGGCAGGAACACCTGCGGCATCGCGAGCTACGCCTTGTACCCGGTGCTCTGATGCTCAAGAGCACAACGGCTCCAACGGCCCGCTGAACCTCCTGGAGATGGTGTTCTGTTCTCTTCTGGACCGCTCACAGCGAACACACTCAGGGACGCAGCTCACACACACACACACACACACACACACACACACACACACAGAGATACCAATAACCTTCCTAAAATGTTATCTAGTCTAAATGTGACCCCAAAATATGCAATTTCAGGATTTTCAAGACGGGTGCTACTTTTCATGCAGAGTTACATTTTTAAATGTTCTGCTATTTTTATTCCACAACTCGTCTCTAGTGGAAAGAAAACATTTATTTTACTACTTTGTCTGTAGATTTCTCCTAAATTCACCATTACATAATGTCTCATTTGCATATTTAAACACACGATTTCATAACTTACAATACAATGAATGCTCCTCTTGTCAGTGATGAAGTGGTGAAGGTTCATGGTGATGTCTATGAGCTCATGTGTTCACCTGTAGAGTCTTCATCAGTGTGTAGAGTCACTAAACGTCTCTTTAAAGGAGGTTTTCTCTCCAGAGTTTGTTCTCACTGATCCACAAACCTTCACTTCAGCAGCTCTGACATCACCAAACGTTTCTCTTTCATTCATCCATTCATCCTGAGTGTTCATGCAGCGGCTTCACAACGCATTCATAACCTCTTTTATATTCATTTTATTACCTTGTATTGAAAGTATTTTCTGATTTGTGTGGTAAAACAAAGAGATATCCAACATTACAACACAATGAAACTATCATTTTAAACCCTGGTTTCTTCTTCAAAGGTTCAGATTCATGATCTGGACGTGAGAAACAGATAACGCCTCATTTGCATATCCAGATGTTAATAATTAACACAACGACACCACAACGTTTAACCTGATGGTGTCTAATTCAAGCAAATGTTCGTACATGTGCTGTATAAAACATTTGGAAATTTTTTCTCCGGAATGCAAAACTTTGGTATGCATGTATGTATTAAAGTATGTAATAAAGTACATATCTATCTATGTATATGTACTTGTAGAACATGTCATATGTGTAGAAGAGGATGACAGGCCTCAGTGTTTGAGACAGAACAAATAAAAAGTTTACTATTATAAACAATATTGCATCAGTTACTGGATCAACTGGATATTTAATAAAGTTATTGATAATAAAGTATTTTTTCTCCAAAGTCTGTGTTTGTCACTTGATCTGCGTTCTTCACCTCTCCATGTCAGAGGTACATATTGTACTTTGTACTACATATGAGAGGTAAATGTTGTACTTTACACTGCATCTCAGAGCTACATATTGTACTCCTCGACATCTCAGAGGTACATATTGTACTTTGTACTACATATTACAGCTAAATATTGTACTTTGTACTACATCTCAGAGCTATAATGTACTTTGTACTACATGTTAGAGGTAAATATTGTACGTTGTACTACATATTAGGGGTAAATGTTGTACTTGTACTACATCTCAGAGCTGCATATTGTACTTTGTACTACATCTCAGAGCTGCATATTGTACTTGGAGTACTGTAGCCACACCTCTCTGGACCTTGAGCCTAACTTCACGCTTCGCTCATGCAGCGTTCCTCCCACAGGAATCGCTCCAGGGTTCACCTGCTGCAGGTGTTCATTGGGGGCGGGGCTTCTCCCCGCTGGTCTCTCATGGCTGACGGTGCGGCTCGCGATGCAGCTGAACGTGTCCCTGCTGGCCGCTGCGGCGTGGTGGCTTTTGCTTTGCTTCGCTCCGGAGAAACCTCGAAGACGTCAAAGCGTTCACGGCCGTCGATCTGCTCCTCAATCGCCACCAGGACGATCCGGCCGAGGGCGACTCCGGACGAGCGCGACGTCGCCGGAACAAACGAAGAGACGCCGGCTTCTTTGTTTTCTACCTGGGCAACAAGGACGTGAGTGCGCCTCCCCGCTCAGAAAGATGCGTCCTTCAGCAGAAAAGGACACACTGTCGAGACTTTAGTTGTCGCGCCATTTTGTTTTCAGGCTTCCGGAGACTTCATTGGGATGGCCATCAGAAGCAATGTGTTGGTGTGTGTGTACAAGTTGGGGGGAGTTGCCCACGAGGTGGAAACCAGCCACATCAAAACCACCTCCAATGTGAACTCCTCAGACTTCGACAGGGTCGTCTTCAGAAGGTACTCCAAGCGCACGACAGAGGTTTTAAAAATGCTCATTTTTAATCCCCCCCCTCCATCACGATGTACTGAACGCATTATTTCCACGCGTCCACATTTCCTGCAGAGTTTACCAAGATGCCGAAGTCAACGTCACGCGCGGCTTCACCTCACGGACACCGGTCAGCCTCTCTCCGAAACGCAACCTGCCCGACACGACGAGCGGCGTCCTCGAACTGGATCCAGACGGCGTCGTCTTCTACGTGGGCGGCTATCCGGAGGACTTCACGGTAACGAGTCAGAATTAGAAATTGCCACTAGGTGGGAATGACAACGTCTTAGCAGTCTTTTGGCTTAGCAGCCAGAGGAGTCGCTCCCTGGTGGTCAGGAGAGAGAATGCAGCTTTAACACATGAAGCAGAGACTTCTATACAACCAGAGGAGTCGCCCCCCGGTGGTCAGGAGAGAGAATGCAGCTTTAACACATGAAGCATAGACTTCTATACAACCAGAGGAGTCGCCCCCTGGTGGTCAGGAGAGAGAATGCAGCTTTAACACATGAAGCATAGACTTCTATACAACCAGAGGAGTCGCCCCCTGTTGGTCAGGAGAGAGAATGCAGCTTTAACATATAAAGCATAGACTTCTATACAACCAGAGGAGTCGCCCCCTGGTGGTCAGGAGAGAGAATGCGGCTTTAACACATGAAGCATAGACTTCTATACAACCAGAGGAGTCGCCCCCTGGTGGTCAGGAGAGAGAATGCGGCTTTAACACATGAAGCATAGACTTCTATACAACCAGAGGAGTCGCCCCCTGGTGGTCAGGAGAGAGAATGCGGCTTTAACACATGAAGCATAGACTTCTATACAACCAGAGGAGTCGCCCCCTGGTGGTCAGGAGAGAGAATGCGGCTTTAACACATGAAGCATCGACTTCTATACAACCAGAGGAGTCGCCCAATGGTGGTCAGGAGAGAGAATGCAGCTTTAACATATGAAGCATAGACTTCTATACAACCAGAGGAGTCGCCCCCTGGTGGTCAGGAGAGAGAATGCGGCTTTAAAACATGAAGCATAGACTTCTATACAACCAGAGTAGTCGCCCCCTGGTGGTCAGGAGAGAGAATGCGGCTTTAACACATGAAGCATAGACTTCTATACAACCAGAGTAGTCGCCCCCTGGTGGTCAGGAGAGAGAATGCGGCTTTAACACATGAAGCATAGACTTCTATACAACCAGAGGAGTCGCACCCTGGTGGTCAGAAGAGAGAATGTAGCTTTAACACATGAAGCATAGACTTCTATACAACCAGAGGAGTCGCCCTCTGGTGGTCAGGAGAGAGAATGCAGCTTTAACACATGAAGCATAGACTTCTATACAACCAGAGGAGTCTTGGTATTTTCAGTGAACGTATACGATCACGACCTCAGCGCCTCTTCTTTTGCTTCCTGTAGCCTCCAGTTGAGCTGCTTTACCCCAAATACAGAGGAGCAATGAAACTCTCCTCCGTAAACGACAATCCTTACAGCCTGTTCGACTACAAGCGAGCAGCCAACATGGACGCAGAGCAGCCGACGGTGAAGTAAGCGTGGAGGAAGTTGTGAAAATTGTCTGCATTTGTTTTGTTGACCAGGAACGGGTCGAAACAGGATCAAATCCTTCTCCGTGTGTTCAGGATTCCCCAGTCGGAGGCGTCCGGTTACTACGAGGGAACGGGTTACCGCATGGCGTTCACGAAGGAGCCGCACAAGACGAAGAGGCGGCGGTTCAAGTTTCACACGACCAGCCGAGAGACAAACGCTCTGCTGTTCTACATCGGGAACGAAGTACGACGTTTTTAAACGAACCCAAAGAGGATCTGAATGTCGCACGCGGCTCCACGTGGTACTAAACATGAAGCACGACGTGCTCTTCTTGTGTTTTACTCGCTGCAGGAGTCTTTCTTCTGCGTGTTCCTGGAGAGCGGCTTCCTGGTGCTGCGAGGACGCCAAGCAGGCCGAGAGCTCAGAGCTCAGAGCGGCGAACGGGTGTCTCTGTTTGTAAGACGGCAAACGCTTCACTTCAGCAGTCCAAACTCAAAATAAACTGATTTTATTGCAAAAATAACAATAATTAAAAGGACGAATATCTTCCCTGACCCACTTCTATAGTTCCCTTCGCCTCTTGGCGTCATTAGAGTGTCGATTAAATTGTGAATCACCACAAACACGAGAGGTCCTCGACCATATGGTCACATATTTCCAGGCCTCATGGGTCCAGTAGTTTAAGACAGACAGACAGAAAGCGGTGCCATCTTTCTGAATTCACGTCCTAAACTAAAAATGTCCCCGTCTCAGGACAAACACTTTGCCATCGACGTCGCGGACCGCTTCGTGTTGCACTACGGACCCGAGCAGCAGATCTCCACGGGTCACGACCCCGCGACCTACGCCAGCTACTACATCGGGGGCCTCCCTGCGCAGCTCAGAGAGCGGTAAACCAAAACAGGCTTCGAGCAACATTCGCAGCTCCAGGTGAGCCCCTTTCCGTCTAAAAATGTTCCCGTCTTTTTGACTCTCAGACACGACATCGCCGCTCCGCCGCTGAGAGGCTGCGTGGATCGAGTGACGGCGGACGCCGAGGCCGTCGAGTACAACCGGACGATCGGCGTCGGCGTCGGATGTCCGGTCTCGCTGCTGGTGAAAAAAAAAAGAAAATGGGTTCAGCGGCTGCTTCGTGAAGGACTGAACTCTGAGAATAAAACCCTCACGCTGCCTTGTGTGTTTTCAGGGCGTTCGCTGGGCGACGGTGTCCTCGGCTCTGTCGGTCGATTCCTGGAGCGATCAGCCAATCAGAGTCTCTCTGGGCTTCAGGAGCTCGGACCGGCATGGCGCTCTTCTCAGCAGCAGCTCTCAGGTGAAACCCTGCACATCTGGCTTTAAAACACAACGTTTCAGGCAGATTAATTGGCAAAGTAAGTGAGCAGAAGTTACCATATTTAGAACGAGGAGGAGCGAAGTAGTGACGTCGGATTTGGCTCCGGTCGCGACCTGTCAATCACAGTAAGCCCGCCCTCAAGCATACGCTTATTAACTATGGTTTTAATGTTTTGGTGTAATTCATTATCACGCTGCGGGAATATGAATGTTTTTTATCTTTATTCTTTGTCAACTTGACTCAGAATTTCTTTTTATTTTACATTTTATATTCGCTTCCAGTTAGATATTAATTACTTTAAATAGTGAATTAGCTGGTTTAACACAACTGTTCCTCCTCAGGAAAATGTTTTTTTTAGTTATATTTAATATATAAATAAACTCTAATGGATAAAAGTTTCTAAAATAATAATCATTTTGATAAGAGTAACTCCTACAGATACTGAATCTCTGTTTTTTTCTTGCATTCTGCAACTCACCACTAGATGGCACTAGATCGTACTTCCTCTTTCAAAGAGACTCAAAAGCCAAAGATCACAGCGACTCTGATCTCCTGCAGGGCTCCACATCTGTCCAGCTGTCGCTGGCTGACGGCCACGTCGTGTTCAACGCCGACAATTACACCTTGAGGTCGGAGAAAAGGTTCAGCGATGGACGCTGGCACTACTTATCTGCAGTGAAGAGGCCAACGGGGTATAAGATCTGTGAAACGTATGTTTTCCTTATCTCAATTATAAAAAAAGAAGCTTTTCTGAACACATCTGGATGCTTTTCCCCCCACCAGGTTGGAGCTCAGCATCGATAACGTGAAAGTGACGCCGGGACAATCGCCTCCCATCAGGCCGGCGGGTCAAAACCTGCAAGGAGAGAAATTCAAAAGCTGCATCACGAACCTTTACACGAGGAGGTTTAGAAGCACCGTGTTTAAAGCCTCACGCTGTTCTAATCCCTACGACGTGTGTCTCTTGCTCCTATAATAACAACACGACTCCTATAACGACACGACTTTGTGTGTTTTGTAGCCCTGAACCGAGCTTCATACCCGCTGACCTCAGCTCATTTTCTGGACACACAGTCCTTGGACGGTGCCGTCAACCGGCCCCCGTGTCGAGCAGGACCCTCCAACACACACCTGTGAGTGCACACACACAGAAAGCCATTATTCCCACAAAGCCGTAATAACCCTCCCCTCCGATGCTTTTATAATAAAACGGGGATGAAGGTCATCTTTCTGCTGTCTGGCAGAGTCAGGCTGCGGCGGGAAGCCGGTGTAAACAGCGGCGAGCGCAGCGGGATGAACACCGGCTCTCTGAGGAGACCAGCTGGCTCGCTTACACCTTGCCACAGCAGGACCTCAATTACAGGTAATTCTATATCAACACTGGGGAAAAAAAAGCTCACCTCTGGTTTATTCCTGAAGACGTGTAAATGATGAAAGTTCAGAAACGCTGTGATTTTCATTCAAGAGAGAATTAGATGCTTCAATGACTTAATACAAGTTCAACCAGGAAATAAATTACCTTTGGAGCATTTATTTACTGGATGTGGTTTAAGAGATGTTTTGTGCATCATCCTCAAACTCATATTTACTCCAAAGGTGTGCACCGCTTTGGGTAGGTAGGAGGGAAGGAAGGAAGGAAGGGAGGTATGTAGGGAGATAAATAGATATGTAGGCTGCTCACCACTGAGCCACAGTCGCCATGTCTACTGCCTACCAACCTACCTACCTACCTAGTTTACTACCTTCCTACCTAGCTACCTACCTACCTTTCTACCTACCTACCTTACCTACCTACCTACTTTTCTAACTACCTACCTACCTACCTTTCTACCTACCCAACTACCTTACCTACCTACCTACCTTACTTCCTTTCTACCTACCTACCTACCTACCTACCTTACTTCCTTTCTACCTACCTACCTACCTTTCTACCTACCTAACTTCCTTTCTACCTACCTACCTACCTACCTACCTTACTTCCTTTCTACCTACCTACCTACCTACCTACCTTACCTACCTACCTACCTACCTTTCTACCTATCTACCTTACTTCCTTTCTACCTACCTACCTTACTACCTACCTACCTTTCTAACTACCTACCTACCTTTCTACCTACCTACCTTACTTCCTTTCTACCTACCTACCTACCTTTATACCTACCTACCTTTCTACCTACTTTACTACCTACCTACCTTTCTACCTACCTACCTTACCTACCTACCTACCTACCTACCTACCTTACTTCCTTTCTACCTACCTACCTCGTTGCAGCGATACAGTCTATTACATTTAGTTTCCCCTTTGCGCCAGAGGCCTTGGGTCAAACAGGTATTGATCCATCCTTCCATCCTCTCAGGCCGCACTTCTCTCTGGACATCAGGACCGAGTCCTCCAGAGGGCTGATCCTCCACGCCGCCGGGCGGGGCGCCGTCCCCCTGCTGGCGCTCTACGTGGCCAACGGCAAGATCAGGATGTCCCTCGGGCGCAGCCGAGTCATCCAGCACGGGCAGAGGAGCAACGACGGGAACTGGCACCGAGTGAGTGAGCTTGGGCTAAGCCCCGCCCTCCAAGTAACCGTGGCCACGCCTGTCAGAGTTAACACTCTCACACACAAAATATCTATCTATCCATCTATCTATCCATCTATCTATCCATCTATCCATCTATCCATCCATCCATCTATCCATCCATATATCTATCGATCTATCTATCTATCCATCACACAACCTACCTTTCTACTTATCTACCTACATTGCTTACTTCCTTACTTCCACTTTACTTCCTACCTGCCTACCTTACTTCCTACTTACCTACCTTACTTTCTACCTAACAAACCTACCGACCTACCTACCTATGTACGAACCTACCTATCTTACTACCTACCTACTTACTTTATGAACTACCTTTCTACCTACCTACCTACCTACGTACCTACTTGCCGTACAACCTATCTAACAACCTATCTACTTTACTACCTACCTACCTACCTCGCTTCCTACCTATCTAGTTCACTTCCTACCTACCTACCTTACTTCCTACCTACATACCTTACTTCCTACCT
This sequence comes from Clinocottus analis, assembly GCF_023055335.1. Taxonomy (NCBI): domain Eukaryota; kingdom Metazoa; phylum Chordata; class Actinopteri; order Perciformes; family Cottidae; genus Clinocottus; species Clinocottus analis. The sequence continues at coordinate 2,028,669 of NW_027176020.1, read as the reverse complement.
ACCTATCTACCTACCTACCTTTCTACCTACTTTACTACCTACCTACCTACCTACCTATCTACCTACCTACCTTTCTACCTACTTTACTACCTACCTACCTTTCTACCTACTTTACTACCTACCTACCTTTCTACCTACCTATCTACCTACCTACCTTTCTACCTACTTTACTACCTACCTACTTTACTACCTACCTACCTACCTACCTACCTACCTATCTACCTACCTACCTTTCTACCTACTTTACTACCTACCTACCTTTCTACCTACTTTACTACCTACCTACGTACCTACCTACTTTACTACCTACCTACCTACCTTTCTACCTGCCCACTTACTTTACTACCGACCTACCTAACGTCTTAGGAGGCCGGGCTGCAGAGTGAAAGGAGGCGAGGTCCTTCAGTCTTTTCTTCACCTCTCTCACAGGTGGAGTTCAGCGTGGAGGAGAGCAGCTTCCATCTGCTGGTCGACGGGATCCGAGTGACCGACGGCCATCTGGCCAACCGTGAAGGCTCCTCTCTGGAGCTGCAGGGCCCCGTTTACCTGGGAGCCGGTCCCAAAAGCAGAGCCACTAAAGTCGGCGTCCCGCCTCACTCGGACACATTTCCCCTCCTTCGCTCGTTCCCTCTGCTTGACCTCTCTCTCTCTCTCCTCCCCCGTCCTCCCTCAGGGCCACGGCGTCCCCGTGAGCGGCGTCACCGGCTGCGTGCGGAGCTTCAGGCTGAACGAGGTCGCCGTCGAGGGGCCGGAGGCGAGCTACAAGACGTGGCCTTGCTCCGCCGGGCTCAGGTAGGACCTCTCCCATGCACGCGCTTTGATCCCGTGAGTGCAGCTGTGAACGTTGTCCTCCTCGTCCTCCAGCGTCCAAGCGACGAGACGCCATCGAGCTGGCGGGGGACTCTGCGCCCGAGCGGAGCGCCGCCCGGGTTGACCTTCACATTGGAGGTGAGCGCACGAAACTAGAAACCAGAAGAAAGAGAGCAGTGAATGTGGAGCAGAGGACAATTAAAGCCGTTGTTTTTAAGTGAAAAAAGCCGATACTGATGCCACGCCTATCTATCTATCCATCTTTCCATCTATCTATCTATCTATCTATCCATCCATCCATCCATCTATCCAGCCATCACGTTACCTACCTACCTACCTTACTTCCTATCTACCTACCTACCTTACTTCCTATCTACCTACCTACCTTACTTCCTATCTACCTACCTACCTTACTTCCTATCTACCTACCTACCTTACTTCCTATCTACCTACCTACCTTACTTCCTACCTACCTACCTACCTTACTTCCTATCTACCTACCTACCTTACTTCCTATCTACCTACCTACCTTACTTCCTATCTACCTACCTACCTTACTTCCTATCTACCTACCTACCTTACTTCCTACCTACCTACCTTACTTCCTATCTACCTACCTACCTTACTTCCTATCTACCTACCTACCTTACTTCCTATCTACCTACCTACCTTACTTCCTATCTACCTACCTTACTTCCTATCTACCTACCTACCTTACTTCCTACCTACCTACCTACCTTACTTCCTACCTACCTACCTTACTTTCTATCTACCTACCTACCTACCCACCTTACTACCTATCTGCTAACCAACCTAAGTACCTACCTTACTTCCTCCCTACCTACCTACCTTCCTTCCTTCCTATCTATCTACCTACATACCGACCTTCCTTCCTTCCTACCCACCTACCTACATACCCACCTTACTACCTATCTACTAACCTATCTGCTAACCTACCTTACTTCCTACCTACCCACATTACTACCTACTTACTAACCTACCTACCTACCCACCTTACTTCCTATATACTAACCTACCTATTAACCTACCTACCTTACTTCCTACCTTCCTTCCTACCTACCGTACTTCCTACCTAACTTTCTTCCTCCCTACCTAACTACCTGTGTCATTACATTTCTGACTCGATTTGTGTGTGTGTCCACACCTCTGATGTGTACACACACACACACACACACACACACAAGTCCATACAAAAGATATACTTCATAGAGAAATAGTTAAATAAATACTTTACAAGAAAAGATAAAAAGAAATGTATCTCCGTCTTCCCGCCCTCAGGAGCGTCGCAGCAGCGGCATCGAGCCGCCGGGCCCTCCTCACCGTTTGTGGGCTGCTTGAGGAACTCGACGCTCGACGCCTTCAACCCGGCGGACCGAATCCCGTTGATGCAGAGAAGCTCCTGCTGTTATGAAGCGCTGCAGCTATCCATCACAGAAACCTGCCTTTTCTTTGCATATTTCCCATAAATGATTTAATAAAAAAGACGCATGAAGACATTGAAGTTGTTTTATTTCAGTTTCCATCAAAATACTCTCAATGCTCCGGCCAAACGCCAAAAAAAACAATAGTTGTTTTACATCATGTGACCTTTTGACCCCCAATCGACTTTGTCTGGTACGTCTGGCAGGTTGTATGATACACACACACACAGTTTATATAATATATGTAACATTCAGTGGGGATAAACGATTAACACCAGTCAAGTTTAAAATTGATGTAGAAAATATACCGTGTGATTTTTTTTGTCTGTATGTTAAACAAACACACACAAAATCCAGCTGGTTTTGAGTGACAGCTCGTGATTTGTGTGTTTTCGGAGTCCAAGAGGGAACGAGACCGACGTGATCGAGGTTACTGGTTGAGTCTGTGGAAAGTTTATGTACAGGAACACATGTAGAGTTATGAATATTAACATTTAAAAGAAGACAGAAACACACTAAAACCACCAGTAGACAAACAACATACAAATACATCTCCAAATGCCAAAACTTCACATTTCATCACTTTTTTTTTTCGACATTTCTATGCACAATCATAAAGGAGATCAAGGCCACGCAGTTTAAGTGTTATTGCTCGTCGTTACTGTAGCGATTGCATAATAAAAACCCCCGTTAGCGCCGCCGCTCTGCGCTCTGCGCTGGACGTCCCGTCAGTAGATGTCGGGCAGCTGGCTGTACTTGCGGTCCCAGTACCCGGTGGAGAAGATCCAGTCCTGGGAGCTGGTGTGCGGGTTCTGGCCCGGCTGAAACCACCTGCAACCACAGCGGAGACACAGCGGCGTTCAGCTGGCGCTCCAGAGAAAACCAAGTCCACAAAATCATCGTTCACATCAAGGCCGGCGGGGGAAGGAAGGTCGGGCGTGCTGCAGCGCGAGGTTACGGGTATTGTGCACGGGGATTAGATGTTATTTTTGTATTTTTTTTGTTGTTGCTTCAGTCAAAGACTAGAAAGGAATACTTCGCCCAAACGTGGTATTTGTACATCAAGAACTCACTCCGGGTTACCTTGGACTTTTTAAAGGAAACGTTTCTCAAAGCGTCCACGAATGAAAGAAAGTAAACGTTCAACAACAGCGTCGTCATTTTAAGACATCTTGTTGCAAACCCTTACGCAATATGTGCAGGATAATCTATAATCCTACTTTACCATAAATAATACATAAGTGAAATATACGGTTTGGTTTGAAAAAGTTTTAAAGAGACACAAACCAACCAGAAGAAACTGAAAATGACCTCGAAGAGACACAACAAGACGACACGGAGAACAAAACTCCTGCAAAGAAAATGAAAAAACAACCAAAAGAGACTGAAAACAACGATGAAATGGGGGGAAAACAACCAAAAGAGACTCAAAACAAAGATGAAAGGAGTGAAAACAACCAAAAAAGACTAAAAACAAAGATGAAAGGAGAGAAAACAACCAAAAAAGACTCAAAACAAAGATGTAAGGAGAGAAAACAACCAAAAAAGACTAAAAGCAAAGATGAAAGGAGAGAAAACAACCAAAAAAGACTCAAAACAAAGATGAAAGGAGGGAAAACAACCAAAAAAGACTAAAAACAAAGATGAAAGGAGAGAAAACAACCAAAAAAGACTAAAAACAAAGATGAAAGGAGAGAAAACAACCAAAAAAGACTAAAAACAAAGATGAAAGGAGAGAAAACAACCAAAAAAGACTCAAAACAAAGATGAAAGAAGAGAAAACAACCAAAAAAGACTAAAAACAAAGATGAAAGGAGTGAAAACAACCAAAAAAGACTAAAAACAAAGATGAAAGGAGAGAAAACAACCAAAAAAGACTAAAAACAAAGATGAAAGGAGAGAAAACAACCAAAAAAGACTAAAAACAAAGATGAAAGGAGTGAAAACAACCAAAAAAGACTAAAAACAAAGATGAAAGGAGAGAAAACAACCAAAAAAGACTAAAAACAAAGATGAAAGGAGAGAAAACAACCAAAAAAGACTAAAAACATCGATAAAATGGAGGGAAACAAACAAAAGAGTCAACAAAAATGGTTTTCGCCCACTTTCTTAGTCGATTTGATGCAGTTTTGCTGTTGTTAAACATCAGCTAATTTAATTATAATTCCTGAAACCTTTCCTCAGTTTAAAATAAAGGAGGAGGAGTTTTCTTTAAAGAATTCCAGGTAACACAAGCTGAGTAATCGACACACAAACGCTGAAGTATTCCTTTCACTAGTTAGTTTTTTAGTTGGATCTCAACAGACGGCCGGAGGCATGCAGATGAGATGTTCAGAGAAGCGTCGGGACACACGGACAGCGCCAGGTCACGTGACCACGTCACACATGTCGGGCACATCAATCACACGGCGAGCGGCTCTGACCTTGGACCGAGGGCGGGACTCCTAAACATCAAAGACGGGACGCCGCGGAAAAACAAGTCAGATGGAGAGAAAATGGAGATTCAGCTCGAACGTTTCACACAAACACAGGAAGAGAAGATCGGACTGCAGCTTTGAAGACAGAAACTATGTGTGTGTATATATATATATGTATATATGTATGTATGTATATATATGTATATTTGTCCACAATAAAAACTGCACGTCAATGTAAATATACAACGCTTACATTTAGCCAAAGAGGATCAACAGAGCTGTCAACACATTTGACATTTTGGGAAAACACTTTGTTTTCTCATTTGATTTATGGCGAGAAAGTGAATATGTGCGTATATATGTTCCTTTGAAGACAGAAATCTTCATGTAAAGGTAATAAAAAAACAAAGATATAAAGTATGTAAAAAGACAGAAATCTGCATGTAAAGTTAATAAAAAGACAGAAATATTTATGTTAAGTTAATAAAATGACAAAAATCTTTATGTAAAGTTAATAAAAAGAAAATATAATCTGTATTATATCAATCTGAATCGCCAATGTTAACACTAATAATATTCAATACACATCATTGTCATTTAATGCACACAAAGAGAGCTCATTGTCTTCATAAAGAGACAGTTTGGATGAGTTTGTGTGTTGTGCGTTTGTGTGTCTTTAGTGTTTTAAAGGTGCACCTCGTCTTCCACTCTTCATCAGACGTGGAGCGCTTCTTGCGAGCGGCTCTCTGCTTCTCCTCCAGCCTCTTCTTCTCCTCGCTGGCGAGGTCTGGAGGAACGCAGTGAGGAGCTTCAGATGCTGAGTGAGACGATTATTAAAAGTGTGTGTGTGTGTGTGTGTGTGTGTGTGTGTGTGTGTGTGTTACCGATGTCTCCGTTCTCCATGGCTCGTATGTCGGGCCTCAGCCGGCAGTCCGTGGGCGGGATGGCTCCCTCCATGTCACCGCGCAGCTCGTTCAGTTGCATCGCGAAGGACGTGAAGCTGTACATCTGAAACATGTTTTACACCAGAACGTCAACACTGCTCCCTTCACAACGACCTTACTTCCTTCCTACCTACCTACCTTACTTCCTACCTACCTAACTACCTACCTACCTATCTACTTTACTTCCTACCTTCCTATCTACCTTTCTTCCTTTCTTCCTACCTATCTACCTACCTCCCTACCTTACTTCCTACCTACCTATCTACTTTACTTCCTACCTAACTACCTACCTACCTTCCTTCCTGCCTACCTACCTACCTCACTACCTACCTTACTTCCTACCTAACTACTTTACTTCCTACCTACCTACTTTACTTCCTACCTACCTACCTTACTTCCTACATACTAACCTACCAACCTTACACCCTACCTCACTACCTACCTACCTACCTCACTACCTACCTTACTTCCTACCTACCTACCTAACTAACTTCCTATCTACCTTACTTCCTACCTACCTACCTTACTTCCTACCTCCCTACCTTACTTCCTACCTCCCTACCTTCCTACCTCCCTACCTTACTTCCTACCTCCCTACCTTCCTACCTACTTAACTTCCTATCTACCTAACTTCCTACCTTACTTCCTACCTACCTACCTTACTTCCTACCTCACTACCTTACTACCTACCTACCTACCTTACTTCCTACCTACCTACCTTACTTCCTACCTACCTACCTACCTACCTTCCTCCCTCCCTCTTACCTACCTACCTTCCTTCCCTCCCTCCTGCCTTCCCTCCCTCCTGCCTATCTACCTACCTTACTACCTACCTTACTTCCTACCTACCTACCTACCTTCCTTCCCTCCCTCCTGCCTATCTACCTACCTTACTTCCTACCTCCCTACCTTACTACCTACCTTACTTCCTACCTACCTACCTACCTTCCTTCCCTCCCTCCTACCTGTCTACCTACATTACTTCCTACCTGCCTGCTTCGGTACACAACAAAAAAAACAAGAAGACAATAAAACACACAACCGTCTCTAAAACTCTGCACATTGAGCAGACAAAGCAAAAGAAGACAAAGACGTGTTTTACTCCTCCGGCCCGTGAACCCCGAGCGCTCTGAACGTGCACGCTTTAACCTCCCAGTGGAGTGGGCGGGCGGGTGAGCGCGTGCGGCGCTAGCGGCGTTAGCGGCGCTAGCGGCGCTCGCTAATTGAAGCTGGCGGCGAGCGTTTCGTCAGTCAGACCTCGGTGGAGTTGGCCGGTCGGGGAGCGATCCTCCACAGCAGCTGGCTGCCGGGAATCATCTCCACGGTGTCAGCAGCCGGAGAGGGAACCTCCTCCTGATCCTCACTGCAACCCTGAACACACACACACACACACACACACACACACACACACAGTCAAACAGTAACCACGCTCTCTGAGAGAGGCATCATTACGCTGTTTATCGGTGAGGGGAGTGAAGTTAATTATGGGTGTCGGTAAAGATCTCAAGATATAATCGGGGTTTTCTTTCTTTTCTTTTTTTTTTTTTGGTGTGGGAGGTGGGGGGGCGAGTTGGAAAACACTTTCCATCTCATCAGTCATCAGAGTGCACTCATGCAGGCGATGAATCACAAGAACACACTCATCCCCCCGCTGTTCAGTACCGCTCTGCTGCTCCTCTTCTCCGCGGCTCCCTTCTTGTCGCTCTTCTTGTGCGCCTCGAAGGCCGCCGGGTCGACCACGTACAGGCACTCCGTCCACTTCCCGTAGAGAGCGCACAGCTTCTTTTTGCTGCGGGAAACACACACACAGACACGCACACATGAATGTCCTCTGCTCGGTGCGGGTCTCAGTGTCTCACAGAGAAACATTTGGTGTTGTTGTCGTCGTCGAACACGTGTCGTGGTGTCCAGTCGCTCATGCTCCGTGTTGGCTCTCTGTTTCCTCCTGTGTTTCAGTCGTCGTAGGAACCCCAAATTAATTCCAATACTTGTTTATTGTATGTATTTGTTCAGCAAAGTCTTGGGAAAAAAATGTATATCTGCAAAAAAAATTAGTTTTGAAAGATATTTTGATGGTAACTATGAACATCCAGCATGATATGAGCCAGATTCCCCAAAAAAGCCTCCTGGAGCGTCAATAAGACACCTTTTTGGAAAGATTAGGACCTAAAGAATCAGAACCTGCAACTAAAATCACAATAAAACAAAGAATTGTCCTGTTAGGAAGGAGTTTCAGTCAGAAAACTGTGTCGTTCGGCTTAAAAATGGAAAAATTCTGTATTTTATGCCAAATGATTGTCTGAATTGAAATGGGCTGGATAAAAGATGGCGTGAAGCAGCGTGGGACCACGGGACGCCGCCGCTGGACGTCAATACATATCGGATTCCCTCAGTGTTCATTAATCCTGGATGAACAAACACAGGGCTTTCACCCGGGGACCCGCATCCGAAACGACGGAGCTGAAGCTCCACATCTGAGGATAAAACACGACGTGTTTTCTAACGTTCACCTTTTCACAGAGTTCAGCGCACGCACACCTCAGGATACACTGAAGGTAACGTTTGCTTCACTTGTTTCTCTGATGACTTCAAGATGTCCATGACTAAAAAAAAATGTCACTGTTTTAGATCTTAGTGTGAAAAAAGGGATTTAAACCTGGAATAAAAGTTCATTCCTCACAGCTTCTGGCAAACAATCAAACATTTAGAGTTATTAATACACAACTCGACAAAACATAGCATATATAATAAGTGTATTATTAGACAATTTAATTCAAAGAATGATTCCTTCAAAGTTAGAAATGAGCTTAAGGGCCTTCAGCTAACCTTCTTAACTTTGTGGGTCCCAAATTAGAAATTAAGCTAATTAAAAACAGCTTATTGAGTCATACTTGCTCGACAATATGGGGGCATGGAGATGTGTACTCTAGGGCGTCTACATGATAAACTGTGTACTGTAGAATATGCACAAAGCAAATATACAATATTAATATATTCCCTCAGCGTTCAAGGGGAAGAAGAATAAGACTACCTGCTATTTAATTACCTTTTATCCAGAATATATCCTTCAACCTTGTGCAGCTCTTTGCCAAAAAGACCACATGGTTTGAAATTCAGACAGCACCTTTCACCAGTTCTGTGTTTGGAGAAAAGAGAAGAAAAAGCACATTATCCTCTCAGTCTCTGCTCGATGACTCACACAACCCTTCCACATCTGCTCCATTTCCTCCTTGTTGGTCAAACTTCCTCATAATTGTGAAAAAAAACGAGTACAGTGGCCAATACGTGTAGGCGAATAAGTGTTTTATCGAGTTTTTAGATAGTTTTTGGTCCACTCACCGGTGGTTGACCACCTCCACGTTCCCGTACTGCTCGATCCACAGCTGGCCCACGATGATGTTGTGAACGCAACATGTGGGGTTCGTCCAGGTGTAGGCTTCATTGTAGCTGAAGAGAAAAACATTTGAAAAGACTGAAAGGAGCCAAACGTGACCGTCTGTTTGCAGGTGTTGGGATGTCCGGCTCCGTATAGGGTGCATTATATATCATTAACTTAAAATGTACATTATTTACAGAGTGTAAAAATGAGCACGCCCGAGTAAGGAGCTTCTTACTTGGGCAGCTCCAGCGTGATGATGCCTTTAGGCTCCGCCTCCACGCTTTTCCCCCAGAACTTGAGTTTGGGGTAGATGGAGCCGTGGAACACAAAGTCCTGCTTCAGGCCCTCGGCGTGGAAGGCGCTGACCGGAGGATGGTGGCTCACCTGCTCCGACAGGAGCCGGAAGCCCAGATCCTCCCTGAGGGGCGAGAGGAGGGCGTTAAGTGTTTAAGTGCTTTATCACCAGTGTGTTATCACCAGTGTGTTATCATCAGTGTGTTATCACCAGTGCGTTATTATCAGTGTGTTATCATCAGTGCGTTATTATCAGTGTGTTATCATCAGTGCGTTATTATCAGTGTGTTATCATCAGTGCGTTATCATCAGTGTGTTATCATCAGTGCGTTATCATCAGTGTGTTATCACCAGTGCTTTATCATCAGTGTGTTATCACCAGTGTGTTATCATCAGTGTGTTATCACCAGTGCGTTATTATCAGTGTGTTATCACCAGTGTGTTATCATCGGTGCGTTATTATCAGTGTGTTATCACCAGTGTGTTATCATCGGTGCGTTATTATCAGTGTGTTATCATCAGTGTGTTATCATCAGTGTGTTATCATCAGTGCGTTATCACCAGTGCGTTATCACTAGTGTGTTACCACCAGTGTGTTACAAGCAGTGTGTTACCACCAGTGTGTTACAAGCAGTGTGTTACCACCAGTGTGTTACCACCAGTGTGTTACCACCAGTGTGTTATCACCAGTGTGTTACCATCAGTGTGTTATCATCAGTGTGTTACCACCAGTGTGTTACAAGCAGTGTGTTACCACCAGTGTGTTACCACCAGTGCGTTACTACCAGTGTGTTACCATCAGTGTGTTACCACCAGTGTGTTACCACCAGTGTGTTACCACCAGTGTGTTATCACCAGTGTGTTACCATCAGTGCTTTATCACCAGTGTGTTATCACCAGTGTGTTATTATCAGTGCGTTATTATCAGTGTGTTATCACCAGTGTGTTGTTATCAGTGCGTTATTATCAGTGTGTTATTATCAGTGTGTTATCACCAGTGTGTTATCACCAGTGTGTTATCACCAGTGTGTTATTATCAGTGCTTTATCATCAGTGTGTTATCACCAGTGTGTTATCATCAGTGCGTTATCGTCGGTGCGTTATCATCAGTGCGTTATCATCAGTGTGTTATCATCAGTGTGTTATCACCAGTGTGTTATTATCAGTGTGTTATTATCAGTGCGTTATCATCGGTGCGTTATTATCAGTGTGTTATTATCAGTGTGTTATCATCAGTGTGTTATCATCAGTGCGTTATCACCAGTGCGTTATCACTAGTGTGTTACCACCAGTGTGTTACAAGCAGTGTGTTACCACCAGTGTGTTACCACCAGTGTGTTACCACCAGTGTGTTATCACCAGTGTGTTACCATCAGTGTGTTATCATCAGTGTGTTACCACCAGTGTGTTACAAGCAGTGTGTTACCACCAGTGTGTTACCACCAGTGCGTTACTACCAGTGTGTTACCATCAGTGTGTTACCACCAGTGTGTTACCACCAGTGTGTTACCACCAGTGTGTTATCACCAGTGTGTTACCATCAGTGTGTTATCACCAGTGTGTTACCACCAGTGTGTTACAAGCAGTGTGTTACCACCAGTGTGTTACCACCAGTGTGTTACCACCAGTGTGTTACCATCAGTGTGTTACCATCAGTGTGTTACCATCAGTGTGTTACCACCAGTGCGTCGGCGTCACTCACCTGACCAGTTCATACGTCTCTCCCAGCAGAGGGTTGAAGGGTTTTCCCGTCCGCTCCCACTGCGAGGCCACGGCGGACACGGCGAACGCAGCCACGCACTGCCAACAACACGACACAACGCACATGAAACACCACCGTGTTGTGGGAACACTTCAGGCGCGTGCACGCGGCAGGTGGGGGGCGGGGCTACCTTCATCCTCTCGATGGAGTCGGAGCAGCCGTTGGCCCGGTGCACCAGGTGCGTGTGCTCCATGTACTCCGTCAGGCGCTGCAGGAAGCTCAGCGGCTCGTTGAAAATCACCGGCATCGTGATCTTGGAGAGTTCCTGAAAATAAATAAACGTGAAGTAAGAATTATGATAACAATAATCCATCCATTAACGCTTATCCCGTTTAGGGTCGCGGGGCGTTGGAGCCGATCCCAGCTGTCATTGGGCGACGGCAGGGTTCACCCTGCAAATTAATATGAACTAATATGAATTAATTCACATTTTAGTTTTGTTTTCCGGTCGTTGACGTGACCCTCCGTCGCTCGTGGCATCATCCAGACACACGAACGAACAACAAGCCGACGCCAACGGCACGACGCATGAATAATTAGTCTTATCACGTCAACACGCATTTCATCCAGTAATCATCGTCGTGTATCTGAATATGTGAAATAAAATTAAAAAAATTAATTGAATAGAAAAAAACATTTATTTGGAGAATTAGCATAACATTTAGTTATTATTATAAAAAAAAGAAAACCGTGATGGACAGAGGTTTGACCTTTCAAAGGCTTATGATGCTAAAAAAAACACCATATTTGCATAAATGCGAGATCTTCTTTGCATTTTGGATGAAACCAAATTCCTCTGTGAGCGACGATTCTACAGGACGGAGACAAATTGAGCTTTTTAAATGTTTTATTGTTAATCAAAATGAGACGATATGAAATCCAATAAATGTCCCTCTCCACTTCATTTGGCTTCATTATATTCACAGATTCTTTTATCTTCAATCGCAGCTCTTTCTCTTCTATTTCCACTAAGCATCTTATCTTAACTGCACAGAATGATCTCTGACATCCAGGATAATTATACCATATATATATATATATATATATATATATATATATATATATATATATATATATATATATATATATATATATATATATATATATATATATAAATAATCGATCCCGTCTGTGTGAGTGTTCTCCTCGGTTCTCTTCTCCGGCTTCCTCCTAGAGACATGCAGCTTACGTTTATCAGGACTCTGAACTTCGGGTCCCTACGACCTCCAGTTTGATCCGCGGTTTGGATAAAGGAAGGATGGAAGTATTGAACCATTCATACGGGGAAAAGAAAATGCAGCTCGTCTCGGGTTATGAATAAAAGCTGCAGAGCTGGATTCAGAAGAGCAATTGAAGGACCCGTTTTTCATTAAATAAAGAAAATAAAGCGCCTTCCCGGCACGGCGATGCTTTGAACGTTTATTAATGCCAAATATTGAAAAGGACAAAAAGGGAATATTGGTCTTCAAACAATCGGCAGCGAGGGCTGTACGTCATTTATCTCCCTTTGGGGGAAGGTGTCTGTCACATCGACTGTATCCTCCGGCAGCGCCAAAAAGAAAGGACGATTTATAACGGTCAAAAGTGTTTTTTTTCAAATATATAGAAAGGATGATGGTGCCTGAACTCTTTCATGGTCTGATCTAGAAGTCCAGACACGTTGCTGAGACGATGCTGTCGGACAACAGGCTGCAGCCTTCAGCGGTTGCTTATCCCGTTGGAAACTGTCTCCCGACCTCTTTCCCTGTGTTTGAACCTCAAATTGATTCCAATACTTGTGTTTATTGGATGTTTTTGTTCAGCAACTATGAACAACTATGAGCAACTTTGATCGCAACTATGAACATCCAGCATGATATGAGCCAGATTCTCCAAAAAAGCCTCCTGGAGCGTCAATAAGACACCTTTTAGGAAAGATTAGGACCTAAAGAATCAGAATCTGCAACAAAAATCACAATAAAACAAAGTCTTGGTCTGTTAGGAAGGAGTTTCAGTCAGAAAACTGTGTCGTTCAGTTCAGAAATGGAAAAATATTCCATATTTTATGTCAAAAGATTCTCTGAATGGGGCATGCTGGGACTTAAAATTGCCGTGGGAGGATTCCAAAAGGTTATTGACACATTCAGCCGATACGCAGGAACATTATTTAGTCGTTATTCGCGAAAAAAGTGACATTTCTGTCTCTCCAGCAGCTAAATGCTCCACTGAGTTCCCCAGCTGGTCTCTAACTGTGTGTGTCTGCAGTTTGGTGTTGAGCCAGTTCGTGTAAAATGGAGTTCATACGGCTTTAACACTGAAAACAGCTTCATCCGGTACATGGAGCGTGACTTTTAGAAAACGATCACTCTCACCATGCCAATGCAGTTCCTCAGGATGCTCCAAATGCTGAAGTCATTTCTTGAAAACATTGGTGCAGGTAGGCTGGTCCTAGAATAACACAGACACACACAGACACACATTAACACATAGTGGAAGGTTTGTGAGAGGACATTGGCTTTGTACTAGTGCTCTAAAATGGACACTTTTTGTGAAAATGGACTTTTTTGTGAAAATGGACGCTCTTTGTGAGAGTAAATGCACCGCCAGACACATAATAGCTGCAGGATTCATGTCTTATTTAAGTGAATATGGACAACCAAAGCCTGAAATGTATTGTGTGACGACTGGAACAAAGCCCAGAGAAGACAATCAACACCGGTACCGACGGCGGCGAACAGCCATCCAATCACACGCCAACAGATACGACGAGCCGACGCCCGACAAACCCAGTCCATCTGACAGGTTTAATGTCGGCGTTTGGATAATATCCCTAACTCTTCAACACCATTAGGGACATTTAAGGTGTTTCCATTCTTTTGGGTCATTTTGGCATCGGTGTGAGTTTTCATTTTGTCGTTGGGACGGTCCTCTAACGAGTCTAAAATACACTGCGAGGCCAAATCTCCCCATTAAACCCATTAAAACAACCATTGTCTTCATCTGGTAGCGGTTGCAGTATGAAACATGATTTGATTATATTAGGCTTTAAATCTAGAGCCTTGACTTACAAATCATGGAGCTTTATTTACTATTTTCTCACCAGATGGCCCATGAGGGAGTACATGCAGTTCTCCTGACCTCCACTAGGGGCATCACTGCTGTATTATGGAGCGCCGCACATAATACAGCATAATACACATCATTGTATTCTTATTTGACCTTTATTTGACCAGAAAAGCAATGTCATTGTTCTTTCCTCAAACTGTTAAAAAATACAATCCACCGTAGAATTAAATATACAGAAAATAAATATATTTTTTTTATGTGTGGAAGGATTAAAAAATAAAAACAGGGTTTGGATAATTTATCCATCGTGGTTACTTTTCTCCTCCTATCCCATGATTTGGAAAGATATTCATTAAATGTACCAAAAAAAAACACTGTATAAAAGAGGTATTGATTTAAAGCTCCAATATTAGTAAAATTGATCAAGAAAATGAACTTTTAAAAACAGTATTTGTCACAAAGCTCGATGTAAAAGACAATATTAAAACACTGCATCATTATGTAAACAAACTGGCATTTGAAGGGTTAAAAGTTTGAAAATGTATTTTGGGTTATGATCAGGACGGAAGTTGGTTAAAAGGTTTAAGTTGGTGAAAGTGGAAATAGAATATTAATAAATAATATTTTAAAAGTTTTTGGAGAGTAACATTTATGAAAAAATGAAAAAGCATCAAAATCAATGTTGATAACCATTAAAACTACATTTAGCACATTTAAAATAATAACATTTGGTGTTTATAATCAGCGAGGAAGTTGGTTAAAGTATTGATGCAGCGTAAACTTATATTAATACATAATTCTCTCGCAGTTCTTTTTGACACAAGTCATTTTTGGCCTCTGAGGACTCCACAGCCGCCTTTAAAATAAACAAAAAAAAGTGATGCATAATGATTGAAATCGCAAGAATAAAGCAATCAAGCCATGTGAACAAAAACCAGCAGGAAGTGTTGATGCAAAAATGAAAATTGAAATCCATTCAACGCGAGTGAAACGCAGTCCGACGTCGCCGACACGGGACCGCGAGACTGATTATTGCGTTACACTGTGACCTCATCAATATTAAACAGCTCCGACACAGAGAGCTCCACTTCTTTCAATGAGACTCTTTTCTTTCTCTCTCTCTCTCTCCTTCACCGGGCCGACTCTGAATTATTCACACGACGAAGTGGAAAGACTCGAGGGACGACTTGGGAATGCAACAAAAAAAAAAGAAAAGACGCTTGAGTGAACAGATCTCTCGCAGGGGGGTCGGGGAAATAAAAACATCCCGACGCCGCCGATATTAATGATCGTAAAGAACAGAGCGATGCGTAAATTGCGGCCTTTGAGGAGATGGGAGCTTTTTATGGAGTTTGTTCTTTCTTTTGATGAGCGGGGGTGAAAGCTCAGGGGGCCGGCGGTCCGTTCAGAAAGCCGCTGACCTATGCTTTGTGATCCCGTTGGGTCGAGTCTCGTCCCCGTCGCCTTTGTGATCCATGACGGCGGCGCCGCTGCGAAAAGACGTGACGGAGCCTTCGTCGTCCACCTCCACCTCCTCCTCTTCCTCCTCCTCCTCGTCGTCGTCGTCCTCCCCGCAGGAATGGCTGGCCACCGTCTCGAAGCCGCTCAGGGAGATCTCCGAGTCAGATTCTGCAGTGGACGGACATTTTTATTCATGCACTGTTTTCAAAGTAAAGAGTGGAAGCAAAGGGTGACGTGCTGTTAGAGCAGCGGTGTGCAGGGTTTAGTGGCTTCAATGACCTCCAGTTGTGAAAAAGGAAGCCTCGCTCATCACATACCTGTCATTATTAATCCTAATTTAATGTATTCAGGGTCATATTTCCTCTCCACATCGGAGAAAAAAAAGCTATCAGTTTTGCGTCCCTGCATCCAAGGGAACGGCTCCGACACAATAGACTGAAGTTGGACGAGGTGTCAACTTATTGTACATACCGCACAATGGGTTTCAATGAAGAAGTTTAAAAAATGAGAAAAAAAATATATATATTTATGGGAATTTTTGTGCACATTTAGATATAAAAAAACAATAACATATTTATTTAATCTAAAATAATCTGTCAGTACCTCTGCGGCCCACTGGATGGCGCTCTGCGGCCCACCAGTGGCCGATAAAAGCTGCTAGAGGGCGTCGGCTACCCTCTCGTGCCACCTCTGGTTGCAAAAAAACAAGATGGCGACGGCCCAAAAAAAACAAAAATGGGCTAAACAGTCCATTTTGAGTGATGTCACGTTGACTCCGCCCACTTCTTATTGCAACCAAATGTATTTGGAGAAAATGTCAAAGTCTCCCTCCAAAAGCCAGTGTTTGGTTTGTCCATTCTGGGCTACTGTAGGAACATAGCGGACGCCGTAAAGTAGCCCCGCCCCCCAACGTAGACGTGAAGGGCTCATTCTGAACTAAAGGAAACACAACGCTTCGCGGTTTTCTGTGATTAAGCAAAAAAAATAAACTAGAAGGGACCTAGCGAAGAGCTAGCAGCAGCGCTAGCAGCAGTGCTAGCTGGCTACAGCGGGGACACCTACTGAAAAGTAGTAGCGGCTTATAACCCGACTTTTACGGTATTTATATCTGATGTATTGTTATCTTATCATTTCTATAATACGATTAATCATATTTATTTATTAAAGTATATATTTTCTTTCATCGTGGACTGCTCTATAAATAAATCAGCCAACACCTCCGTATCTCTCGTGCAGATCAGACGCATGCGTGTGAACTTCCTCTCGTCCAAAAGCATCACATCAGGTAAACGCTGGCACTTCAAAAACACAAAGAAATGAAAGCAAACGTTTAGTCGCCACTCACGACACACAGTTCACACCCGTCAGTCAGTTATTACAACCCAAAAAAAAAGTTACTTTCAACACAACCGGGGCCGAACACACACTCGCGCTTACGTCACCCCGAACACCAGAAGACACCCGCCGGCGGGAGGGGAGAGGGAAAAGCAAAAAGTATTCCACTCGTCCTACAGGGGAACGACAGAATCTCAATCAAGCAATCTCCTTGACCCCCGGGTGCGTGTTTTTGATAACGTGCGGACTCACCAGACACGGCGTCGTGGAACTCATCCTCGCTGAGGGCGCAGCGCGGCGGCGATCCCTTGACGACGGATTGCTCGAGTTCGTGGTGCTCCGTGGCGAGAGTCTGCAGCGCCTCCGAGAGGATCCGGTTCTTCTCCGCCTCCTGCTCCAATTTCAGACTGCGCACCTGAGCTCACGACGCACACACACACACACACACACACACACACACACACACACACACACACACACACACACAACAGACTTATCAGTCACAGAAATGTTCCATCTTCCTCCACTGATCACAGAGGGAGGGCTTTCTCGGCCGCCAAACTGTTTTATTCTGACTCTCATTACAGAACAGAAGACAACAAGTCTTCAGGCGTCCAATTGTGTGCGACGCTAACAGTTTGACACTCGGACCGGCCGCGGTGCACACAAACACAAACACAAACACAAACACAAACACAACCCTCCCCTCTGAGGCCGTCCTGTCATTATCAGACCCACGGAGAGAGAGAGAGAGACGGAGGCGGCGCTGAGAGGGACGAGGCCGCGTTTACCAGTAATGGAGGACAGCTGCCTGGACGCCGCCGTCTCAAATGGCCGCCCCGGAGAACATGATTCCAGGGGAGGAGGAGGCGGCTCAAATGACGAGTAATGGGCTCAGATATATAAAAGCCATCAGCCCAGAACCATATTAGTTTTTCAATAACACGGCGTGGAAATATTACAGGCCGACGAAAGAGGCGGCAAGACGCTCTTCAGCAGGAGAGCGCGTGTTCGGTGAGCGTGCTATGCTACGTGAACGTTTCACACGTGCATGTTACGCATGCTCGCTACACGTGTACGTTACACGTGCATGTTATGTCAGCGTGTTACGTGGGTATATTCTGCGTTCATGCCACACATGCATGTGTAGCATGCACGCTAAGCGTGCATGCTACACATGCATGCTAAGGGTGCTTGCTACACGTGCAAGTTATGCGTGCATGCTACGTGTGCATGTTCACCAAACATGTGATGCATGTTACACAAGCATGTTACGCGTGCATGTTAGGTGAGAATGCTACATGCTACACTGAATCTGTGCGTGACCATGTGAAGGTTAACTCCTCCCACTTGATTTCCATATTGGACAGCTTGAGTTTGACCGCGGCGGTGCATCGTGAGCGGCAGCGCTGTACCTGCACGCCGTGTTTAAACAAGCAGCAGGGAGCCGCGCGCGCTAATTCTCCTTCTGATGTGACATCCAGAGAGAAATCCGGGCTCAGAGAGCGACGGGAATGAACTGAAACCGGTTTCGGCAAGTTCTGCGTTCCAG
Source organism: Clinocottus analis (assembly GCF_023055335.1). Classification (NCBI taxonomy): domain Eukaryota; kingdom Metazoa; phylum Chordata; class Actinopteri; order Perciformes; family Cottidae; genus Clinocottus; species Clinocottus analis. The sequence continues at coordinate 2,010,228 of NW_027176020.1, read as the reverse complement.
CTCGCAGAATTTGAGACGGAAGATTATGATGAAAAGCAGACGAGCTCCCTTTGATAATCCACACAGGATTCTTCAAAGTGAACCAGACGATCAAACCGGCTATTGTTACACGTATCAAACGACACCAAGATCTCAGAGATTTCACCCCCGCTGTGTGTGTTAAAGTAGTGTCTTTCTACACAATATTGAGAATAAATGAGCAGGCTGGATTTCTGGCAACAGCCGGGCGTTTTCAAACGTAATGAGCAGACCGGAAAAAAAATCACTATTATTATTATAATGCATGGCTTTGAATACATTTTTTTGTGTGAACAGTAACGATCAGAAACCGAGGCCGTCAATCAAATCGAGCAGGAGGCGGGCTTTACTACTTTACCCCGGACTTCCTGCTTCCGGACGTTGACATGAGTGATTTTTAACCGCGACAAAACTATCTAATCTGACCCCCGCTCTTCCACTTAAAACAGCAGGAGCTCAACGTCGTCATTAAATCTATTTTCCCAACATTTATTTACGTTTGGTTCGCCTGGTTGCCCACGCAAACACACACACACACACACACACACACACACACACACACACACACACACACACACAGCAGCTGTTTTGCCACACTCACTTTGCAAAGGGGCGTTTCTCGAGCGGCTGCACCTGCTGCGATGCGTCTCGGTGCGATCGGCCACTTTGTTTTGTTTTGTTATATTTTTTCTATCTTTTAATTTGCTGGATTCATTAAAAAAACATTTGGTTTATTGTTGAACCACCTGGGCATTCCTATCCAGGTGTTTCAACAATAAACAACATAATGAAGCGATATCACAATGTAAGACTTCACACTTCCTGACGCCAGAGGACGACTTAGCATAATGCTACCCCCCCCGCTGAGCGTTGTGTGTTTGTGCTGCAGCTTCTGAGCATGAGTGCGACCGCGCTTTCAGGCCAGCGTTGTAAAAAAAAAAAAAGTCCTGCTGACTCATCGACGCACATACCTTCTGTGTTTACCGGTGGCGGCTGTGGACATGGTCACTGCGCAAGCTGTTTAGTTCAACGGCTGATTGCAGCGCACTTCCTCCCCTTGTGAGCGCTAGTTAGCTCGCTAGTGTTCAGTCTTTGGACCAAACTAAGTCCAGTATTTAGTCTTTGGACCAAACTAAGTCCAGTATTTAGTCTTTGGACCAAACCAAGTCAAGTGTTTAGTCTTTGGACTAAACCAAGTCATGTATTTAGTCTTTGGACTAAACCAAGTCAAGTATTTAGTCTTTGGACCAAACCAAGTCAAGTATTTAGTCTTTGGACTAAACTAAAGTGTTAAACAGATCCCACAGGGAATAGACTGCAGCTACTGGTTCTTCTTCTTCTTCTTCTTCCATTTAAAATTGGCGGTTGGCAACAACTCGACTAGGTGCATACAGTATAGTGCATTTGTGAAACATAATTACATTATAAAATATATACATCACTTTTAATTATTTAAAAAATGTAATAAAAATGTAATTCTTAAAAAAAAAAAAAATTTTTCTTTTTCTAAAATAGCTAAAACTTGTGGTTCTGTTTGGGCCAGCAGCGAGTCACCACTCTGCCTCAAAGCACCCGGCGGGTTGACTACGAGCTGCTAGTTTAACCGCTCTGCACACGAGGAGCCGGCGATGATTCTCCTCATGATGAAGCGCTGCGTAAACGCTGTGTTTAGTGAAGGGAGGAATAAATGTGTGTGTTTTTTTCCCCTGGACCATTACAGGAGTGATGTACGGGGCTGGTGCTTGTTGTGAGCTATAAGCGGTGCCATCTATTTTCCTCCCTGCAGAGATGTAATCTATTCACTGAATCCTTCCATTACAATCAAATCCATTGAATCGGACACAAAGAAGAAATCACTCTGACAGCTTATAATCACTGCACTCCCCGAAGCTGCTTTCACAAGGAGGTGTGAACAGTGCCGCCGCTTTCTTAAGAAACATATTGCGTCTTATTCTTTCTTCTTCTTCTATCGCTGTAATCCGAAGGTCACGGGCTGGAAGGCTCCTCTTGATTACAGTATTTACAGTCGGCTTTTTTCTGTGTGTTTTTTCTCTAAAGGGTCACTCAAACACAAAGAATATGTTATGTAATACGAAAATATATTTTCTCACTCGGCCCTCATTTGCACTTGAAAAAAAGCTCTTTGCAGAAGTAATGACATATTCCAGAGCTATGTATAAAAGTTTTTTTTAAAAGTGATGTAATTCACCGTTTTATTGAAGTGGCAGCAGAGCCGAATAATTCCAAATATCCATATTTAAATTTTTTTTTTTAAAAAGCCGACACTCACCGCTTCCTGTCTGGAGAGGAGGCCGAGGCAGACGGCGAGGCTGGAGCGGGTCTCGCCCGACAACTCGCTGATCTCTTGTAGTTTCTGCGTCACGGCGGATGGAAACTCTGACGGAGACAAACGCCACAAAGGTATTAAATGGAATTAAAAATAAAAAAAGTCGACTTTTAAAAAAAATCTCCAGTCAAGTATTTAGTCTTTGGACCAAACTCAGTAAAGTATTTAGTCTTTGGACCAAACTCAGTAAAGTATTTAGTCTTTGGACCAAACTCAGTAAAGTATTTAGTCTTTGGACCAAACTCAGTAAAGTATTTAGTCTTTGGACCAAACTCAGTAAAGTATTTAGTCTTTGGACCAAACTCAGTAAAGTATTTAGTCTTTGGACCAAACTCAGTAAAGTATTTAGTTTTTGGACCAAACTAAGTCAAGTATTTGGACCAAAATATAAAAAAGTTTACTTTTTTAATATTTTTTTATCTCCATATTCCCAGAAAAGCCACACAACAATCCTCTAACGACAAAAACAAACTCTTAATTATGAGGATTAGAGACGGAAGTCTGTCAAAACTGTGAATTTAAATCTGCTTGATGATGCTCATAATTTGAATTAAAGGTATAAATATATACGTATACACATATTGTAAATGTAATTGACAATGGAGCAGCAGCTTTTACTCTCGGCCAGCCCGTGGTGTCTCAGCAGGGAGAGGAAGGCCTCCACCTCCTCCTCCAGCTTCTTCTGCTTCTTCTCCGCCGTCTGTTTCAGGGAGATGAGAGGAAGCTGCAGGTGAACAAAAGCAGCAGACTTTCTATTCAGTTGTGGATTTTTCTTTTATTTCCAGCCACCTGCAGCGAGTCCGTGAGCTCCCCGAGTGACTTGGCCTCCTCCTCGTCCTCCTCGCCCTCGCTGCCTTGCTCCTGGGAGCAGTAGTGTGTGCTGTAGGCGGAGTGCTCCTCCACCGCCGCCTGCCAGCCCTGGAGGACCGGAGCACATTGATTTCATCTGGGTTCAATGATGCGACATTTGAAAACGTTGACCTTGGAATTTAAAGCTTCAGCTATTTTTTTTTAATAGGTTTTGAGATGTTGATGCGCTTAAATCCTCCAGAACCAAACGTACAGAAGTTCTCTTTTATTGGACAGTCCAAAAGAAAGTAAAGATTTAGTCTTTAGTCTTTGGACCAAACCAAGTCAAGTATTTAGTCTTTGGACCAAACCAAGTCAAGTATTTAGTCTTTGGACCAAACCAAGTCAAGTATTTAGTTTTTGGACCAAACCAAGTCAAGTATTTAGTCTTTGGACCAAACCAAGTCAAGTATTTAGTCTTTGGACCAAACCAAGTCAAGTATTTAGTCTTTGGACCAAACTAAAGTTAAGTCTTTAGTCTTTGGACCAAACCAAGTCAAGTATTTAATCTTTGGACCAAACCAAGTCAAGTATTTAATCTTTGGACCAAACCAAGTCAAGTATTTAGTTTTTGGACCAAACCAAGTCAAGTATTTAATCTTTGGACCAAACCAAGTCAAGTATTTAATCTTTGGACCAAACCAAGTCAAGTATTTAGTCTTTGGACCAAACCAAGTCTAGTATTTAATCTTTGGACCAAACCAAGTCAAGTATTTAATCTTTGGACCAAACCAAGTCAAGTATTTAGTCTTTGGACCAAACCAAGTCAAGTATTTAGTTTTTGGACCAAACCAAGTCAAGTATTTAATCTTTGGACCAAACCAAGTCAAGTATTTAATCTTTGGACCAAACCAAGTCAAGTATTTAGTCTTTGGACCAAACCAAGTCTAGTATTTAATCTTTGGACCAAACCAAGTCAAGTATTTAATCTTTGGACCAAACCAAGTCAAGTATTTAGTCTTTGGACCAAACCAAGTCAAGTATTTAGTCTTTGGACCAAACCAAGTCAAGTATTTAGTCTTTGGACCAAACTAAAGTTAAGTCTTTAGTCTTTGGACCAAACCAAGTCAAGTATTTAATCTTTGGACCAAACCAAGTCTAGTATTTAATCTTTGGATCAAACCAAGTCTAGTATTTAATCTTTGGACCAAACCAAGTCTAGTATTTAATCTTTGGATCAAACCAAGTCAGGCCTCTTGATTTAAAGTAAAGCCTGCATGTCACACATTCAATACGATGTTAGAAAACGTAGAATTCTCGTTTATTTTGAAGTGATCACGTAGTTAGTTTGAAACTTTTCTTTTTGCGTAGGAGACGGTAAGGAATGGACACAACGACACCACAATCCAAATGGCTTCCATTATGAACGTCTGAGGAATACAGATATTATTTTGACTATTCTTCTATGAAAGGATAGAAGGTAACAAAAGACTAACTTTGGTCATTTGTCGTATTAACATGACAAAGAGGACTGTGGAGGGAACGGCTCTCAGGCCTCATGCTGCGAAATCACACCCACGAGCTCTGAGGCGGCGTGAGACATGAAGAGCTGCTGCTGAAAGACGCTTCATGCCTCTACTCAACGGGATGTTTACTGCTCTGCATTTAGAGATCTTTATATTTAACTTCATATTATTAAATAATTCATTATGGAAGTTTTGGCAGCGCTCCTTAAGGCAAAACTGCGGTAAATATCCCAAAAAGTATTAGAAATATATGCAGAAAGATATTTGTAAATGTGGAAAACAATTGTGAAAAAATATGTAAAGATTTTATTTTAATATGTTCAACATTTGTTAAAAGACGTTAGTAAAATATGTGAAAAATATTGGTGACAAATATCTGAAAAGGTATTTAATAAGATATAAAAAATAAATAATAATAAAGGAAAAATGTGTAAATTAAAATATAATAATAATTTATTTACTATTTATAATATATTTTTAAAAAACACGTGAAAAGTATATAAAAGATTTCCCCAAAATATTTACATATTATTGTTATTGGTAATACAAAACTACAAAGAATGAGTTCATACAGAGGATTGACTGACGCAACGTTAGAGGAGCCTTTATATATATATATATATATATATATATATATATATATATATATATATATATATATATATATATATATATATATAAAGGAGACAACATGTGGATTAGCAGCCAGATGTCAAACTAAACCTACTCTCAGCGTTTCCTTGGGGTCGTTTTTCGGAGATACTTTGAAGTGATGCAAACTGTCATCAAAGCACTTGAGGCTGAAGAAGCTGCTGTCTTTGGCTCGCAGCTGAAAACATGAAAACATCACAAGAGTTAAAACACACACACACACACACACACACACACACACACAGACACAGACACACACACACACACACACACACACACACACACACACACACGGAAGTGTCACTAAGTTAAATGAGAGATTACCAAACACTGAGCGTGTGTGAGCGACTTGCAGCCTCGCCTCCTCTCATTGGCTGCTGCATCCGCCCTGAAGAGGAGGGCGGGGGGGGGGGAAGAAAGGAAGGAAGGAGAGTGAGAGGGGGTAAGAGAGAGAGAGGGGGAGAGAAAAGGAGGGGGGGCGAGAGAGGGGGAGAAAGAGAGAGAGAAGGAGAAGAGCGAGAGGGGAAGAAAGGGAGGAAGGAGAGCGAGAGAGAGAGAGAGGGGGAGAGAAAAGGAGGGAGAGAGAGAGGGGGAGAAAGAGAGAGAGAAGGAGAAGAGCGAGAGGGGAAGAAAGGGAGGAAGGAGAGCGAGAGAGAGAGAGAGGGGGAGAGAAAAGGAGGGAGAGAGAGAGGGGGAGAAAGAGAGAGAGAAGGAGAAGAGCGAGAGGGGAAGAAAGGGAGGAAGGAGAGCAAGAGAGAGAAAGGGGGAGAGAGGGGGAGAAGAGCGAGAGAAAGAGAGAGAGAGAGAGAGAGAGAGAGAGAGAGAGAGAGAGAGAGAGAGAGAGACTGACATGTTCAAGGTTGTACAGAAGACAGGTGAAACAGTGAAGTCTCCTCTCTGATCAGCAGCGTGCTGCTCGTCACTGATTGGTTGCTGAGCTCCCTCCAGCGAGAGGCGTTCACTCACTGCGTGGAGAACCAGGACAGAACCCCGTCCTGCAGGACGACCCAGTGGGAGCGCCAGCCGAAGAACCTGGAGCTCTGCGGGACGCACACAGGAGAAGGAACCGGCCGTCTGAGTGTCTGAGATTTAGTTTTTCATTTTTGTTTCAGCCTTTCGTTTTTTTTTTTGTTTTCTGATTTCAGAGAGCGAGCACGGCGGCGTAGCGCACCTTCCAGAGGAGGCCCTCGTGCTTCTTCACCTGGCGGGTCAGACCCTGAGAGGAACAACAACAGCATGAAGGAAACAAACAAACAAAACAAAAACAAAAGTACGTCGGTAAAAGAGCCTCGAACCCGCTGAGCGTTGCCTTTGATGACCAGCTTCATCGCCGTGTCGCCGGCCAGGTCCAACGCCGTCTGGCCTGAAGAGTCCAGGACCAACAAGACAAGGCTTCAGTGTAGCAGAGGGCAACTCCGGTTGTATAGAAGTCTATGCTTCATGTGTTAAAGCTGCATTCTCTCTCCGGACCACCAGGGGGCGACTCCTCTGGTTGTATAGAAGTCTATGCTTCATGTGTTAAAGCTGCATTCTCTCTCCTGACCACCAGGAGGCGACTCCTCTGGTTGTATAGAAGTCTATGCTACATGTGTTAAAGCTGCATTCTCTCTCCTGACCACCAGGGGGTGACTTCTCTGGTTGTATAGAAGAAAATAAAACAATCATTTTGGACCTGGCTTCATCTAATGTTCAACTTTAGTTCTGAAAAGTTATGCACACACTGATTATCTCTGATAAGTAATAACAGAGACATCTATTATCAAACGGATACATATTTGTTTCTTACTGATGATGTTTTTCCATCATTGATTGACAATTTTCTTTTTGTCAAAAACCCCATTAACAGACTAAAATCAACTACTTGCATCCTGTTGCTCTGAGCCTCCCGGCAGTGCGGTTAATTGCTGCGCTCGTGGCTCTGTGGACGCAGAGGAATGAACCACACAGGGAATTACTGTCTGCCGGATCAATCCATTCTTGTTTTTGGTCTTTTCCCGCAGCCTTTAAGCACAGCAGTGGCTCGTGATTGGCATCTCTGGCCGGCGGCGGCTGGCCTACCTTTCTTGTTCTCCACGTTGGGGCTGGCTCCGCTTTTCAGCAGCTTCAGGGCGCACTGCTTCTGGCCGCGATAGGCCGCCGAGTGCAGCGGCGTGTTGCCCAGCAGATCTGTGCAGTTGATGTCTGGGGTCTTCTTCCTGCTGAGCTGCAGCAGAACAAACACACACAGATGGATTTGTCTGATGCCAAATGTCCTGCAGGTCTTTATTGTGCTGCTCCGAAGTGAAGCACGACTCTGGTTTATTGCTCCGAGAGCTGGAGAGTCGAGGCTGCTCCAAACCTTTCTGCCAGCATCCAGCCGGTGTGTTTCTTTTGGCATGAATTGTAAATACATTTTTTCATGGACAATGTGCTGCTGTCTGAGTTTGAAAGCATTAAATTTGAACATGTTCAAAGTGGCGGTCCAGGCAATCCCTAATAGCATAGCTAAAAAAAAAGAAAATTGCCCAAATTATTATTATTATTGGTTACATTCTACAATTTTACAAAATATCTGTTTGTTGCTGCATTGAAGAAGACTTGAAACTAGAAATTGAGACATAAACTCATGTTTACTGAGGGAATACATCAAGAGAGAAGTAGAGTCATTTATATAGACTTCTATACAACCAGAGGAGTCGCCCCCTGGTGGTCAGGAGAGAGAATGCAGCTTTAACACATGAAGCATAGACTTCTATACAACCAGAGGAGTCGCCCCCTGGTGGTCAGGAGAGAGAATGCAGCTTTAACACATGAAGCATAGACTTCTATACAACCAGAGGAGTCGCCCCCTGGTGGTCAGGAGAGAGAATGCAGCTTTAACACATGACGCATAGACTTCTATACAACCAGAGGAGTCGCCCCCTGGTGGTCACGTGTAAGCTGCTTCAGCATCTTCACTGACCAGCTGAGTGAGCGTTGACAGGTCTCCTTCTCGGGCAGCTTCCAGGAGTTCCTCCTCCAGCTTCCTCTCCTCCGTCCTCTCGGCCGCTTGCGTCCGTGAACCGATGGCGTGTGCGAGAGAACAAGCGAGGCGATTTTTTAAGAATCTACACATCATATAAGCAACTTGTGCGACACTGAAACGTGGAGATTGATATGTTTAAGTTGGAAGTCTCGCTCACCTTCCAGCATGCCTCTGATCTCTGCACTTTGAGTGACATCTTTGGGAATCTGAGCCGTCCCATTGATGACAGTCGCACCTGCGTCATAGTGCAGCAGCAGCATGACAACCTCCTGATCAATACGTGATTGATTGTTTCATTGTTTGATTGATAGACTGGATGAATGAATAAATGCATGCACACAACCATACCGTCAACAAAGAGACGACAAGAGTGCAAAGAGGCTAAAAAACAATCTGAGATGCGTTCAGGTACCTTTCTCCCCGTGAAGGCCGCTTTGTGCAGCGGCGTGTCCCCGACGTTATTGGGCAAGTTAACGTCTGCGCCTGCCTGCACGAGGGTTTACACACGGGTTAGCTATTTCGTTAAAAACTTAGCTAGCTTAAGTTGTTGCGCGTGTAAAGAACGACCACCTTCAGTAACTCCTCCACCACATCTCTGTGTCCAAAGTAACAGGCCAAGTGAAGCGGCGTCCATCCCAGATTAGCCTTTGTTTTACCTGAGAAAAGAGTACACACTATGTGACACACACACACACACACACTATGATGGTGTGTACTGAAAACGTGTTTCCTCCTGTACCTCTGCAGTTTATGTTGATGTGCGTCTCCTCCCGTATCGCGGACATGAGGAGCCGCTGGATCCCCGGCAGATCTCCGTTCCGGGCGAATCGCAGGAACTGCTCCTCCGGCTCCAGCTCCTCCATGGACCCCCTGCGGAGGGGCGACGCATGGAGGCACAAGATGCTTATTTATCTATTTTTTGGAAATTTCAAAAGCGAGGCTTTCAGGAGGGACACGTGCACAGAGGCTCTGAAAAGAAAACCTAGAAAGCTCTAGGAAGTTCACGCGTACTACTCGTCATTTAGAGCTAAATGGCAAGAAAACGCATGAGACTGGAGGTTGTTTGTTTCTCTCTCTGGAAGCAACGTTTGAGTATTGGGGAAGAAAACTTTAAACTGTAGTTGTAAGAGTTTGAATGTGTCACTGATAGACAGTCTCCGCCCCACAGTCGAGTTGCAGTTTACACGCTTGTCGTTCATTTGATCCTATTTAGACGTTTGTGTGGAATTATCACAATTATCGTATTTGAAAGTTAAATTTGCGGCTCGCTTTCACTTCTTCTCTACGTTCTCAGTGCACAGCTGCTTCCAGCTGTTCGCCGTCATCTCGTCCGTAATTTGTCTCCAGAATCCAACGCAGCTCTTTCCTTTTTAAAAGCAGTGCTACGTTGTAGCAATAATTATGAACTATTCATATAAATTCGACAAAAAAAACAGCTTCAATTCCATAAACTGAGAGTAAATTGAGATATTAGATTCAAAAATCATAACAAATGAGTGAAAATACAACTTAAAACACGATTTTAAATAAGAAAGAAGGCTCTACGCGAGTCCTGACCATGTTCAGCTTACAGATGTCAGATGTCTTTGCACAATGGCAGCACACCAGGCTGAGTAACAGTCAGAGTCACATGCTCTTCAGCAGGTAAACCAGTTCCTCACTTTGCAGACGTCTGATTACCTCATCTGTCGTCGGCGTGGTTCATTAATTCTTCGCCACGGCCACGTGACATTCCATCACGGCGCAGCAAACGTTCCCTTTTTTCTCCCCCCCCTTCCCTCTTTTCTGCATACCAGAGTCTGACCGCACATAGGACCGTCATGAGGCTGAATGAAGGGAAAGGGGAGTTTCCTTCCTGTAAAGCTGGTCCGGTGACTGCTAACCTCTTGTCATCATTCTGACGGTTGCGTCTGTCTGCCAAAACACTCTTGTGACTTTTTTTTTGTCGCTCCCTCACGTGCCCTAAACAATGACGAAGGATGACTTATCAAGAAAGATAACCGCAGACGACTTCACGCTCTTTTTTCTTCTTCTCTAAAATCAACAATCGTCTACTTTTGTTGTTGTTCTCTGAGCTCATAAAGTCTCATCGTTGTTTGTAATCCGACCCGATGACGGTCGTTTCATGAGTTCTCTTCACGTTTCGGGGTTTCTTAGCAGTCGTAGGTGTGCAGCGTGAACAGGAGGGGGCCCAGCACGCCGCCCTGGGGGGCTCCGCTGGTCAACACCAGAGGAGGAGGAAGTGTGGCTAGCCACTCGGCACTGCCCGGGGTCTCTTTGTGAAGAAGTCTTAAAAAAAACCCAGTTGAAGAGTAAAAGGACCTGTGCCCACAGCGCTGCGTCCAGCAGTCGGTTTCATGGGCTTCTGGTGTCGGGCTTTAGGTGTTGTTATTTTTTAAAGACGTGTGAGGATCTGTCGTCTTGAATGTAAGCCGGTGTGAGCGTCCAGGCTGGTCAGGAAGTGGGTTTAGAGTATTTTTTTACATCTATCTTTTACGTTTCCTGAGCGAGCATAAGAATACATCTACCTCTGGAGGAACATGCACTTTAAAGAAAAACAACAATTAAAAAATGGACCACTCGGAGGGAAAATTTGCTATGTAAATGATTTTGAAGTGATGCCAGCTGTGACATGAAACACACTGATGTGTCATTAGAATAACACACGGGAGAAGGAGTAGTCAGGGACGAGTGATGAGGAGGCATGGGAGGACATTTGGAGATATGCCAACAAAAACACAAACATGTGTCCATGAGTACTCGAACAAAAGCAGCTCAGTCCAGAATTACACATTTACAAGTACAGCCTCCTAATCACAGGCCTCGTTTTAACCCCTCGCTCTCTCCTGAGTGTCAGAACTGGATCAGGTCATGTTGTAAATGGGTTTGGAAAACCATATGAAATGGGACATTTTGAACATTTTGAAATGGATCCAGTTTCTTTGGTTTTAGGCAACACGTGTCGAAATCCATCTTCTGCTGCAGCAAACGCTTTTTCACATTCTTACTTTTTCTGTTAAAGGTCATTTTTTCCTCCATTTAGATCGTCATGTGGACTGAGACTGTGTAAAGGTTTATTATCAATATTTTACACTGGTTCCTTTTTGGATTATGTTGGGCCGGTTTCCTCTTCCTGTATTTTACAACCTGAACCATGTGACATGTGACTGAAGCTGCAACATGGACCGTTTCCTCTAACTGCCCAGCGGTGGAAGAAATACTCAGATCTTTAACTTTTTATATTTTGATACCAATACTTTTTGTGCTTAAAGTCGAAAAAAGAGAAAGACATTTAAGACATATATATTTTACAAATTTTCTTTTTTTTTTTTACTGTTTCTACTTATTTTTTATCAAGAAAAAAACATCATCATCATCATCATCATCACGTACCGGAGATTATTGGGTAAAAATATTTAGAATTATTATTAATATGAAATGAGTAACTAAAAAGTTAGCAAATAAACTGAGATGTATCGAAAAACTCAAGTAATTTAATGACAATATTTTGGAAAATTATCTCAATATTGATAAGATATTATAGAGTTGACTTGTGGTGCTTTTAAATATTTACACAATGAGATTTTTGATTTCAATGCTATGTGTGTATATATATATATATACACACACACACACACACACACACACACACACACACACACACACACACACACAGCTACAATGCAGTATATTTTTATCAATGCATTTGTTCATTACAATTTGTTAGTGAACCAATGTGAAGCCTGATGTGAGTTTATGTGTGACATGATGTATTGATCAGTGAGACATGCAGCGTATTGATCCAACGCTGGTATCAGATCAATAATCTGTATCAGATCAGTGTTTAAGACACTTCTGCTATATCAGGATAGATCCACAACCTCAGACGATATCTAGTCTCATATCACCATATTGATGTTTACTATCAATAGACAGCCTTGCCTGTGTACTGGAGTACACACATGTACTCCTCCTGTCAGCTGCTCCTTGTTGATTGGAGCAGGTTTGTTTACTATGTTGTTGTTGTTATTGTTTTGCTGTTATGCCAAAGGAAAATGAGACAAAAGAAGGGTTTGAACACACTTACCGCTTCAGCTGTTCCGGGTGCAGAGAGTCTCACGCAGACGGGCCCCTTCAGCTGTGTGATGCCGCGAGACCCCTGAGCCGCCGGCGCGTCACGCTGTGACGTCACGCATCACGCAGTCACTCACTCACGCACTCGACTGTATCGTCTCGAGAAACACGCAGCTGTCCGCAGCTCACGCACCTCTTTCTGTCTGTCTCTGTTTACCTTGACATCAGCTGATCCGCGCAGACCGGAAGTCAGGAAAAGGGCGGTTTGCATCCTTCAAAATAAAAGCCCTGCTCGCGATTACAAACGCGGAAAATAAAGCAGCCAGCGACGTGCACGTGTCGCGTTATTCAACACATGACAATAGATGCAGAAATGTGACTTTATTAAGCAAATGTGTGGTTCAAAACGCGGTGTCTTTTGCTTTTCTTCATCGTGATGCTTCATTACTTTGGTAGGGGATGAAACCTTTGCACCGGAAGCTGTTTCACGCGTCATTGCCAGCAGGCTGGACGTCAACATGCACCTCATGTGCCTTTTATTTAAAGTAAAGCATTTATTCACTGACTTAGGTTCTCATTTATAATAGCCGACGCAATGGATGACTTCATACATCCGGAGAGTGAAGCAGATCTTCAGGATCAAGTAAGATGGGTTTGCTTGTTAAGACAACTTGGCAAGTTGCGTTCAAAGTCCTGTTTTGTGCGTCGTATTTTAAAAGTGTCGTGGCCAAACGGCGGGCAGATAAAGCAGAAGTCCAGCAGCAGCAGGCTGCTTTAAATGAGATCAGATAGCACTGGGAATGAATCCTGTCATGCTGCCACACATCTGACAACAGTACAAGATAAAGGAATACACACACACATTCCTGTCTTTATGGTATTGTAAGGCCACCTGACAGGCACATCACTTCTGGGGTCCACCTTGTTTCAATCTTTCTAGAGCTTGTACAGCACTGTAACACACACACACACACACACACACACACACACACACACACACACCCCTCTACACGTTGCCCCCTAGGTGTCTGGCTTCATTAACACAACATGCAGGTGATGTGCAGCTCAGCAGGTTCACACAGAGGCCACAACATCAGCACAGTGAGACGACAACACATGCACACAAATTAACACCATCACATGCACACATAATTAAATGTGTAGTTGTGTGTGTGTGTGTGCGCGCGTGTGTGTGTGTATTCTTTTATATTGTACTGTGTCAGCATGACAGGATTTATTGTGTGTCTATAATGCTATAGACTCTGCTGGATCCGGGTCTGTCCACGGTGGTTGTGGTTGGATTTAAATGACGTATTTTCAGAGTTTGGAGCCTTCAGCACATCACCGGTCGAAATGTCGTCGTGGATCACTTCCTGTCGACACACAGGATTGATCTTTTTGATTTGTTATTGTTTCCTCTCGCTCAGATTGAAGAGGTCGAGGCTCTGTCGTCCATCTACGGAGACGAGTGGTGCGTCATCGATGAAGCGTCCAGAATATTCTGCATCAAAATATCAGATGACTTGGAAGAACCAAAACTGACAGCATGTTTGCAGGTAGAGAGAAAAACAATGATATATATATATATATATATATATATAAATATATATATATATATATATATATATATATATATATATATATATATATGGGGTGGCACACACAAATAAGTAAAACACAAAAAAGAACACAAATATGTAGGTGTGGGAATTGAAAATAAATGTTATATATATATATATATATATATATATATATATATATATATATATATATATATATTTATATATATATATATATATTTATATATATATATATATATATATATATATATTTATATATATATATATTTTTTTTTTTGTATATATATTTTTTGTATTTACAACCCTCCCCCCAAAACATATAAATATGTTTTTATGTATAAATGTATACACACACATCAAAGGTTTGTGGCATCGGCGTTTGTGTGAATCACTTATTTTCCTTCTTGTTCGCTCTCATTGATCAGATAATTCTCCCGCCCGACTATCCGAGCGCCGCTCCGCCCATCTACCAGATCAAGTGAGTCTACTTGCCTTTCAAGTTCGTATCCGCGCACCGTTCTGCTGAATTAGAAGAGCAACATCCTCCTCGAAAGCCGACTCCACGCCCTCTGTTTGCTCTGGCCCTCTGCAGCGCGGCGTGGCTGCGAGGCCCCGAGAGGAGCCGGCTGGCGAGCGGCCTGGAGGACCTCTACGCGTGAGTGAGCAGCGGCCGCCATCAGGCGAGGACACGATACAAACAGGATCTCCTGAACCACAACGTTGATTAACTTCACTTACATTAGTAAAATACAGCAAAGCCTTGTGGGAAGAGTTCTATCCAAAAATAAACTTACTGTTAAGATTATGTGATTACATTAAAAACCTCGCCGTCACTTTTTCTTTACTGTTTTTTTTTCAGACTCACACAATACAGACGCGTCACACATTTTAAGGAGAAAGTTGTGCAAATAACAATCCCCAGCATGCCCCAATCCTAGCAGGTTTAAGCATAAAGCTTATAATATTTCCATTTTTGAACTCAACGACACAATTTTTGACTAAAATCCTTGGTAACAGGTCAAGGCTTTGTTTTAGTGTGATTTGTCATGCAGATCCCAGTTCTTTAGGTCATTATCTACAAGGACGTAGCTTGTTGTTTAGGCCTTGAGTTGGAAAAACTCGGCGGCAGCTGAAAAATGCATTTTTGGGAAATCTTGCTCAGCTCATGCTGGATGTTTATATAGTTATTATCAACATGCGGCATATCTTTTTAAATACGGTATTCACTAAAGCCTTGAAGGACTCCCCTCCTCCCACGCAAAGGGTCCGTATCAGCCGCGACACCAGAAAGTGTTTTTACGCCCCTGTAAGACCTCACATGTATTCATTTCAATCCGGGCAGGGAGCACGCGGGGGAGAGCATCCTGTACCTGTGGGTGGAAACCATCCGAGAATTCCTCGTGGAGAAATCCAGGAGCTCAGAAACAGGTGAGGTGTGAAAAATGAAATTCACTGCTTGAGCGACTCGAGCGGTTTGACAGTTTGACAGGAAGTTATCATGCCGGTAGAGCTCACTTCCTAAACCAGCGAGCGCTGGGAGAACCGTGTCCGTTCATCTGCTAAGCCCCGCCCACTTCAGGCACTGTCGCTGTGGCCCTTCAAACTTTTCCGTTTGCGGCGATGATATCGGAGATTTAAACAGCTGAAAATCCACAGTATTCGTTGCCAACAACGCTTCTCGTTGCGCTGCAATTAAATTCAACACACATAACGGATAAATAATATGACACAGCAGCAAGAGGCAGAAAAAACCCCACTGCGCTCATGTGAAGCCTCCAGCTGTGTCATATAAAGAACTGACAATAATATAGAGAACACACAATGAACAGACACGAGATAAGACTCCGTAATATTATTGACGACGTCTTTTTTTTAATACAAGATATGATGTATAATGACAACAATACAATATCAACAACACAATAGAACGCAAATGCGATAGTGTCGAGATGAGCGTGAGTGTGTGTGTGTGTGTGTGTGTGTGTGTGTGTGTGTGTGTGAGCTTGTGTAGTTACTCGTGTCTCTCTCAGGCGGTCATGTCGGCATTTGGCGCCCTGGGAATGACACCGTATTGGAAAGCACACGATAACATCTCCGCACAGCTCGGCATTTGTTTATCAGCGTGAAAATTTTACGCTATCATTTTGTCGCGGAGAAATAGAAATAGTCGCATCAGGACGAATCGGCTCTCCACCTGAGATCTAAATGCGTCTCGCCTCTTACTTCTGCCCGAGATGCTCCTCCATTAGTGCGGCGGCTATCCGGTGATGCGCTCTAAAAGATGTGATAAGATGAGCACAAAGGCATGGAGGGTGCATTAAAAAACCTTCAGGGTCCGACTTTGAGCGACTGCATTGAATTACGATCAATATCTACGTAATGGCTTCTGTTACCTCGGCCGGGATCCTTTGATGTGTGAGAAAGAGAAAAAGATACGCAAATTAGATTTTTTTTTCTACAAGTGTCAGCGCGCTCTCGGGGAGGCTGATCCGTCGCGCTTATCGCGTCCATTATCGAAGGCCGACTCCTGCTCGCTCTCCTTTTGAGCAACAGGCCTTGAAAAATAATAATTGTGCTCGGACGCTACCGGGCGGCTATGAATTATTCTTTCTCTGTAATTCATGTGCTAATAAGTAAAACTGGTCACAGCACTCAGAGGAGACGGGTTGACGGCTTATTGCCACTCAGATGAGACGGACTGGGCTTTAGAGAGGAGGGGGGGATTATAAAGCTAAAGATGCACATTTTATAGAAAAGGAAATGAAAAAAAGCAGCAAACATAACACAGGACACGTGATGATGATGATGATGATGATGATGAAGTTTGGATGAATGAGACCAGACGGATGCAAAAGGATGAAAAACATCAGAGAGACCGAAGGCTTGTTTGTCTGAATATGAAGTCGCACCTTATTTTTTAATAGATTATGTGTAGATATATAATTATGATAGCTGCATGACGGGCATTACTCAACTTTTTTTCTACTCTGGAAAATTGTTAGATTTCAAACCACTTTTATCATCTATTCTTTTTTTTTGTTTTTGCATATTTTTCTTTCTTGAAAAAAGCGATTCAACAAAAAGCAAGGACATAACATTCTGGAGGAAAATGCACGAAGGCGTTATTAAATAGTTTGTCCAGAGTCGGCTGTAGTTTGTTTACGATCGTGTAAGTCAATCGTGTAAGAGCATCAACGTATTGAGAGAACGATGCACCACATCAAGGATGAAAACAATAACTATTAAAAAAGACGAGAAGAAGACGAGAAAAGACAAAAAGTCCACAGTAAGAAGCCAAATGAGGAACATGCATTGATGTGATGTGAATGCATACAGATGGAGGAGGGCGGAGTAAAAACTGTTTCTCACAAGTTGTAACGCGAAAATTTGATGCTGGAACACGAAAGATTTGTTGCATTTGTGACTCATTTCTATGAATTTACGCACTCCCTCTGTCCAACAGACACACACGGCTCATTATGATGCAGAATGATTTCTCAGAACAAATGATTCATTGGGCGAACATATATTTCAGCTTGCGTGAATTTTTTTAAATAAATTTCCTGTCAAGTGAATGTTGAAACTTTTGAGCCTCGAGTCCTACCGAGTTTTTCCAACTCGATGGTTAACGGCATGAACAACAACCTACAGAGTTGTAAGACCCCTCTTTGTAAACATAATGACCTAAATAATCCTAATCTGCAGGAAATATCACAATAAAACAAAGCCTTGGCCTGTTACTAAGGGGTTTTAGTCCAAAAACTCTGCCGTTTGGTTTAAAAATGGATTAATTAGAACTTTTATGCCTTGGATTGGTGCATGCTGGGTATTAATATTTGCATAAATATCTGCTTAAGACGTGTGACATGTTCTATGAAACGTCTCCCACACAGAGAAGCCTGCAGAGTCGAAAAAGTCGATTAAGGGTAGTGAAAAGAAAGAGTATTACTCAGGTACTAATATACTACACACAAGGATCTATCATACTTTATTATTCTCCTACAAGCTCGCAGGTTTCAAAGGTTAAGTCCCTCTGGCGGCCTTCAGCCAATAGAAGCAGACCTCTGGTTCGAGGCGACCATGAGCCGGCCCTGTAAGCCATCAGCATTATCCCAGAGCTGAGTCTTAAAAGGGGGGCGAGGGTTTCTGGGTCCTGTTTCCTCTTCTGGAAACCAGCAGTGAACCGGCCTTCCCGGAGCGCCCAGTGTTCTAATCTGCGTAATCCCTGCCTCCTGATCCGTTCTCCATGGTTCTTAGTAATTAGTGTCATCCATTATGAATTGTTTGTCATCGGCACCATCATAGGTCACAAAGCCATATTTGGTGTCGGCGTGAAGGTCGTGTCATGGTAATTTGGGAATAAGTTGCGCAGTCGGCGTCATTTTAATGACGTGTTTGTTGACAACTCAGTGAGGACCTTTGACGGGCTCCAGGTTCAGGATTAGGAAACAAACAAGGTGACGTGCAGGTGATGTAGGCAGTAATAGATATCACAATGAAACTAGCCAGTTCATTACGTACAGTAAGGATATTATTATTATTAATAGATCAAATCAAGCGGGAATTTATGACGGAGAAAAGACGGACAGAAGCAGCGGAAGCACTCTTTACAGGGTGATGCTCCACGCTGCTTTCAACCGGCCTGGTCAGGGATTTAGGTAGATTTATAGTCCCGTATGTGTGGCGGTTGACTATTTTCTCTCGGCTACTGAAATACAATACACAACGTTTGGTGGTTACAACAATTTTGTGCTGAAAAGCAGCTTACTATTTACTTAAAATGTATAATGTCGCAGGTATTATAAAAGCAATAAGGTACTCAAAGCAGTGCTGTATCGACAATAAGGTACTGTTCAAGGGGTTTGCCTACCAATACCCTTGAGCAGTACATTATTGACAATACAGTACTGCCTCGAGTACTTACTGTTTATAATGTCGCATTATAAAACCAATAAGGTACTCAAGGCAGTACTGTATCTACAATAATGTACTGTTTAAGGGGTTTGCATAGCAACACCATTGAGCAGTACATTATTGACAATACAGTACTGCCTCGAGTACCTTATTGCTTTTATAATACGGTTACATTATTGACAATACAGTACTGCCTCGAGTACCTTATTGCTTTTATAATATGTCCTGCGACAAATGTGAACGTTGGATCTAGTTAAAAGTTAAACACTTTTGTATCATTTTGTTGACGTATTAGATTCAAAGGTTTTTCTCAACAAGCCGTGACGTTTCTTACATGAACGTCTTCAGTGGATCCTTCAGAGAAGGTGAACATGACGACTGAAGAGGAAGTGGATGATGAAGATGATGAAGACGATGAAGAGGCACCAGACCTCCGGACTCTCAAGCTGAACACAGAGCATCCCCACCTTTTCCCGGATGGTGCAAACGGTACCCCGCCCATCGCCGGTTGATCGACTTAATTGCATTAAAACGCAACTTCCTGTGAACATCACAATCTCTAAAAACTCTCCGGGTTGCATCTTCTCATCCCGCAGATGACGAGGCTCCTCCCATAAAACACGGAAACACCATCACGGACCGACGCAGCACCTTCCAGCCCCACTTAGCACCTGTGGTGACACCCAGACAGGTACAAAAAGAGCCCGACGTTTTGAATATATTTGTTTCATGAATGTCTTGGAGATTGCCTCATCCGGCTCCTTCCTGCACGCTGATGTCTCTCCGTGGCTCTCGAGGAACACACCCACTCGTCCTGAAAGCTTCCACCTGTGTGTGAAGTGCTATTTAGACACAAATATTTACCGCCGCCGCCCTCCAGAGAGCGGAGCACCTGAAGAGACCGAGACCCGCGCCGCATTTGCATGTTTAAAAGCGTTTCTCGTGTTTAAAGCGTTTCCGTTCAGCCGAGGATGGTAATGGAGAAAAAGACCCAAAGATCTGCTTCACTGAGAGAAAAGTGGAGACGCACTCACTTCTGATGCTTTTCATCCAGTGCAGCTTTATTTAGAGACCGTGTTGAGCCCCAGAGAGCTCAATATTTAATACTCAAATCAGACTCTGTGAGATAAATAACACATTAATACATCGTGTAAAATACATCAACAAAATCTAAATAGACGAGGAATTATTCAAACTAATTATTACTTAATTGTTCTTCATTTCTGTTTTTATTGACCTTTTAATTTGTGTTCATTCAATGACACCAATGTGTTCTCTGTTATTATCTGTTATTATAATTTTATATAATTATAATGTATATTATACAGCTGCTGAGATGTTTATTGCCGTCGTGTGGACAGAAGTTAAAAGTCAAGATAACGACGACATGAAGTCCATGAAATAGAGTTTAATTGGTTACAAACATCATTATAAGATAACAAATAAACTTCCCCAAAGGTCCCTTTTATTGAGATAAAAACTAATTAATGCAACTTACGATGAATAGTTTTACAAATTATGAAAGAACATTTCACAACAAAGTTTTGATTATTTTTATAGTTTTAAAACATATATTTGTTTTTTTATATCGCATTCATGTATTGAATATTGAACACTTTGGATCTCCTCAAAACTGAAACAGGTTCTTCAGAGGGTAAATATTTATATTAATTTATATTAATAAGTTTGATTTAAATAGTTTTCTCTTTTGTTTCTGGTGGAAAAAACTAAATTCTGTCGAGGTAATCATGTTTTCTTTCCATCCGTGAAACAGGTGTTTGCTGTTGCAGTACTCTCTTCTGCCACAAGAGGCTCGAGTTACCTCATCAAAACATCAAAACACTGCAGAGGTCAACGTGTTTGAGTCATAAACTCAGATCGACGCGTTCTGCATCACTGCTCAAACTCTCTCGCTTCTAAAATTGACTCCTCGTTCTCACCGCGCGTCCCAAAAATAAATAATAATCCCGGAGTAGACGAGGAAGGACGCGTTCCACCTGTCGATGTGTTGCAGGTGAAGATGGTCCTGGAGAAGCTGTACGAGAACAAGAAGATCGCCAGTGCCACTCATAACATTTATGCGTACAGGTCAGTGATGTCACGTGTGTGTAAACTGTGTGTGTGTGTGTGTGTGTGTGTGTGACCTGACGTCATTATCTCAGGATGCAGATCTCAGGTCAGCGACACCAAGAACTCTGAGGCCCGCTCGTCTCCTCTAAAGGGCAAATCACTGCTCGTGAGAAAAAGGCTTTCTGATGCTGTGGCGCTTTATTTAAATACACATGTGTGTGTCCTTCTGTGTGTGGTATTTAATGAGGTCGGCGTGCAGCCGGCCGGGTGGTCATTACCGCTGACATTTACAGGCGGCGGCGGCGGCGCTCTTTCACCCAAACGTCTCAAGCTGTTGCGATTCTGTCTGGTTTTTTAAAAATATATATATATTATTTTTTTTTTAGGATTTTCTGCGAGGACAAGAACAGCTTCCTGCAGGACTGCGAGGACGACGGCGAGACCGCCGCGGGGGGCCGGCTGCTCCACCTGCTGCAGGTTCGTGTTTTTCCACTCTCACACACGATGCTGACGGGAAACTTCTGTGCTCGTTTCTGGCGCCCCCTGTGGAGAAAAGATGCAATGACGAGAATCATTTTAGGATGTTTTTTTTAGCTTGAGCTGGGTCTCTGCTGGAGTCCGAGCTGAAGGAGGTTTCTGGTGGACCTGCATGACGTCAGGACTAAACTGAGACTATAGAGGACCAGGACTACACTGAGACTATAGAGGACCAGGACTACACTGAGACTATAGAGGACCAGGACTACACTGAGACTATAGAGGACCAGGACTACACTGAGACTATATAGGACCAGGTCTACACTGAGACTATAGAGGACCAGGTCTACACTGAGACTATATAGGACCAGGTCTATACTGAGACTAAAGAGAACCAGGACTACACTGAGACTACAGAGGACCAGGTCTACACTGAGACTATAGAGGACCAGGACTACACTGAGACTATAGAGGA
Organism: Clinocottus analis; assembly: GCF_023055335.1. Classification (NCBI taxonomy): domain Eukaryota; kingdom Metazoa; phylum Chordata; class Actinopteri; order Perciformes; family Cottidae; genus Clinocottus; species Clinocottus analis. Next base: position 1,988,303 of record NW_027176020.1, on the reverse strand, counting down.
CCAGGACTACACTGAGACTATAGAGGACCAGGACTACACTGAGACTACAGAGGACCAGGACTACACTGAGACTATAGAGGACCAGGACTAGACTGAGACTATAGAGGACCAGGACTACACTGAGACTATAGAGGACCAGGGCTAGACTGAGACTATAGAGGACCAGGACTAAACTGAGACTATAGAGGACCAGGACTACACTGAGACTACAGAGGACCAGGACTACACTGAGACTACAGAGGACCAGGACTACACTGAGACTATAGAGGACCAGGTCTACACTGAGACTATAGAGGACCAGGATGACACTGAGACTATAGAGGACCAAGACTACACTGAGACTATAGAGGACCAGGACTACACTGAGACTAGAGAGGACCAGGACTACACTGAGACTATAGAGGACCAGGACTACACTGAGACTATAGAGGACCAGGACTACACTGAGACTATAGAGGACCAGGACTACACTGAGACTATAGAGGACCAGGACTACACTGAGACTAGAGAGGACCAGGGCTACACTGAGACTATAGAGGACCAGGACTAGACTGAGACTACAGAGGACCAGGTCTACACTGAGACTATAGAGGACCAGGTCTACACTGAGACCGGTTCAGAACCAGTTGAAAGCTCCTCTCAGTAACTTTCAATACGTCGTGCATCGCTCAGAAATGAACTAAAATAAGTGATGAGTCAGAGCGTGAACATGAAGCTCGTTCCCAGAATTAATGTTGCAACACATTGTTACATTTTCCAGCTTCATCCAACTCTCTTTGGCGTCTGCGCTTTTAATCTCCATCTGCTCTCCGCCGCCTTGTTCATCCTCACCGGCGACGCCATTCGGCATCTTCTGTGTGTTGTTTTACACTTTTATGCGTAAGGAGGTTTTCCACCGATTCTGAGAAATCTCGTTTTCTGTGGTATTTTTTTCCCTCATTAAGACCAACACATACCGTGTGTGTGTGTGATATTAAACTACACGGTGTGAGAAATAGATCAAAGAGGACTCATGTATGCAGACGGTATAGTGCGGTCATGATAATTGTGCTTTTTACACTATGAAAGTGACATTTTTTTTACAGATACCGCTATTTATGTTTATCCGTGTCAGGACCATTTTGTGTCATCGTGGCCTAAATGTATACGAGGCCAAAGGGAAACATGTTGATTAAAACCGCCACACATCATCGAGGGTTGATTAATAATTGCTTTTTTTTTATCCCCAGAAAAAAATGTTCAATTTGTTTAATCTGTCAGATGACAGTAAATGTGAGAGGAAGGAAAATGAACAAATGTCACAAATGAACTTACTCATGATGTTCTTCGTATGTGTAATGTGTCACCAAAAAAACTGATTTTAGATGTGACATGAAACACTCATCAGAGGTGACAGTCCATTAAAAAAAAAAGAAGGTTGAAAGTACAACATGAGTTCCTGAATGTCGCTGATGAATTTGCATTATTGCTCTCGAGGGTCGGCCTCGCTCCTCCGCTGCCGGATCAGTAACGAGGCCGAGCCGGTCATGGATCCGGTCTCTTTTCTGGCTTTCAATATTAAATGGACTCAGATAAAATGGGACGCTTTGATGGCGCCGCGTCCCAGATCACTTCCTGTTGCACTTAATGGTGGAGTCCAAACGCTAATGAGAGTTTTCTTTTTGTGCATGTTGAATGCACAAAAAATGTGCATACTGAATGCAGACACGGGACAGAATACTGGAGGAAAGGCCCACAATGCAATGCGGCAGTCTCGTTCGTAGCGGAAAAAGGGACTTGAGTCTGAAAAGTGGTGAGTCCGAAGAGATAGGATTTTCTTTTTTTAATGTACGTTGTGCAGTTTTTTGATTTTGGGGATTTATAAATCAGCGGAAAGGAAGTAAACCTACTAAAAGAACACGAGGCACCGGGTGGTGGTGACACGGCTCCAAGTACACACTTATACACTTACACACTATACTCCTTCAATATACTTGCAAAATCTTTTTTTTTTGTATATTTCAGGTTTTCTTTTGGTCACAATGTGTTGTAATTCTCCTTCCGGCCACACGAGGCTGAAGCGCAGCGCTACCCCGTGTTATGAAGAGGACTAAAAGCGTTCACATTTTAATTTCTCCATTCATTATGAACACTTTCCACACACACACATTTATATATATATATATATATATATATATATATATATATATATATATATATATATATATATATATATATATATATATATATTTAAATAAAAACTCTTCTGGAAGGAATCAGGAATGCTTTTAGAAAGCAGAAAAAAAAATTGACACATTTGAGGAAGTGATATTCCGCGAGAATGTTACTTATTTGAAAATGTTACTTATTTTAAAATGTTACTTATTCCAAAATGTTACTTATTTCAAAATGTTACTTATTTTAAAATGTTACTTGTTAATTACAAACCAGATCAGTTCATTCCCGCTTGACTCAGTAGATTCCAGAATAATTGATGGAGCCTCATGAGACGGAGTCAGAAAGTCTTCCTTCAGGCGTTTGTAACATTTTAACTTAATTATAAGCTACATTATGATTTTCGTATTTCACTCGTATTTAAACAATGTGTAAATTCTCCTCAGCGCCTCCGCAGAGAAACAGTCCACGATAAGCAATTTCACAAAATCTTTTGATTCCACATATCAAAGAGGCACATGTGCTGTCAGATGGCACAATGATTCACACACACACACACACACACACACACACACACACACACACACAGGCAATATTGAATGAAGGCCAGTGAACGGTTTGTGACAAAGAAAAAAGGAAAAGAATGTATTTTTTGTACTGTAATCAGAGCCCAGCGCTGACTTGAAGCAGTTGTGACATTCTCATTACCAGCAGGTGCTGAGTCGTATCAGAGCTCCTCCAGATGAGATCCGTGACTCGTGTCAAAGTTCATACTCATTTGTGAGATGACGGCGGTCCCCCGTGCCCGTGCGACCCCGTTATAAGGGAGAAGTTAGTGTGAATTAGTGCGGTGAAAGTGTGATCCGCCGCACAGAATCCCGATGAACAGAGATGTCTTCCACTGAAAACAAAAGCCTCGCTTCCAACGCTTCAATAACGAGGCGCTTTGCTGAAGTGACTGAGAAGGACGAACTCTCTATTGAATGTCTGGATGTTTGTCCAGCAGTGTGCGTCTTTTTAAAAGTATTCTTCATGCTTGCTGGTGAGACGTTAGCCCCACGTACATGATGGCAGACGATATATACACATATATAATATACAGACTGCACACAAGAAGAGGACGATACTCATTTATTGGTGGACGGATGTTTCTTTGCAACCAGTGAACAGAAGTGACCGTATTTGGACTGTGGAGGAGAGACGCTGTACACGTCTGTTGTCGACCTGTCAATCACCTGGTAGCCCCGCCCCTAAAGCGTCCCCATATTATGGTCTGTTTGACTCTAACAGACCATAATGTACTAAATGAACATCATGCTGTATAGAAGAAGACTAGAAACTAGAGATTGAGACATAAACTCATGTTTACAATGTTTACTGAGGGAATACATCAAGAGAGAAGTAGAGTCACTTATATAGACTTCTATACAACCAGAGGAGTCGCCCCCTGGTGGTCAGGAGAGAGAATGCAGCTTTAACACATGAAGCATAGACTTCTATACAACCAGAGGAGTCGCCCCCTGGTGGCCAGGAGAGAGAATGCAGCTTCAACACATGAAGCAGAGACTTCTATACAACCAGAGGAGTCGCCCCCTGGTGGTCAAGAGAGAGAATGCAGCTTCAACACATGAAGCATAGACTTCTATACAACCAGAGGAGTCGCCCCCTGGTGGTCAGGAGAGAGAATGCAGCTTTAACACATGAAGCATAGACTTCTATACAACCAGAGGAGTCGCCCCCTGGTGGTCAGGAGAGAGAATGCAGCTTTAACACACGAAGCATAGACTTCTATACAACCAGAGGAGTCGCCCCGTGGTGGTCAGGAGAGAGAATGCAGCTTTAACACACGAAGCATAGACTTCTATACAACCAGAGGAGTCGCCCCCTGGTGGTCAGGAGAGAGAATGCAGCTTTAACACATGAAGCATAGACTTCTATACAACCAGAGGGGTCGCCCCCTGGTGGTCAGGAGAGAGAATGCAGCTTTAACACATGAAGCAGAGACTTCTATACAACCAGAGGAGTCGCCCCCTGGTGGTCAGGAGAGAGAATGCAGCTTCAACACATGAAGCATAGACTTCTATACAACCATCTGCTGGACAAAAGCACTTCAGCAATAGCTTCACTCTTCATATGTCGGTAAATCCTAATAAGGCGACTATATGAAGTTTTCTGGACTTCGTCCTGACGTTTATTTATATTTAAATCTAGCTTTGATCTCATGCAAAGCTGCTGGAGTAAATATTTTCCATATTTTTAAGATCAGGTGGCTGAAAACGATCCCCGGATCCAGTGAAAACTGTTTTTGCCGATTTCTGCATTTAGTAAAAAACCTCCGTCGTCACATCTGCTGCGCCTCACGTGGACGCCGGGCGGATGAAAGGACTTCCTGCAGCTGACCGACCCGCTGCAAGCCCGAATGTGACGGCGGCATGTCGGCCGTCTTCCTGCTCCTCCCTCCTCCAGAGCGCCGCTGATGAATCTCCTCCTCGCGCTGAGCAATTTACACGAAGAGCTTTCTCCTTAATCTCATTCTTCTCTAATCTCATTCCTCTCCACGAGCCTTTTCTTCCCCCGTTTCCTCATTTAAAGTTCCTCTTTGTGGCTCTGAATGTGGAAGTGTGTCGTAATGAATTTGCAAAAAAAAGGATGTAATTAATAGTGTCAGCAGCCAGATGTGGATGAGTCCTCCCCCTCCAGTGGCATTGCCCTTTGTGTGTGTGTGTGTGTGTGTGTGTGTGGGGAGGAAAATGATCGTCTTCACGTGACATTTTGGGGGGAAATTATCTTCTTATTTGCTCTTCATTAGGAGTTTGATGAGAAGATGAATGTCAATGTATTGTAGAAGGAGGCAGGCCGCGGTGGAAGCTTATCCCGAGGCAGCGAGGGGAGAAAGCGAGCCCTAATTAAGACAAAAAAATTAATAAATCCTCTCAATATTTGATCCGTTGTAAAAGGTTAACCGTGGATTATTTTCACAGCTGTCAAGACAGCCTTTTTGTTGTCTAGTGGTTCAACAAAGGAGGCCAGTTCCTATTTCAGATGCTTCAGCAGTTCATAAAAACCTACATTTGAGTCAATATTTGTTTACAAGTGTTGACAGTGTTTGTACACATTTACTAGTAGTATAGCACTGGTTGGTTTTTGCCTTTTTAAGAGCACATCGAGGAGTTACACTTCGCTATTGGTTTGATGGTATTTTTATGGCTCTATTCTTGTACACAGTGTTGTTGTATTGTACATTTAGGGTATTTATATCATGCACAAACAGCGTGGGTTGGAATCTCCGGCGTTCCTCGGGTAATATATCTCGTCGCTGTGACGTCGGCTCAACTCTTCCCGGAGCGAGACGTTCACACGCTGCAAGATGACGGGTTCATGTTGTGTTGTCACCTATCGCTCCGGGAGGAGAGGCAAACAGGGAAATACCTCCGACGTTCTCGGTTTTAAAGCGACACCCGAGTCGGATCCACTCAATCGGAGCTGGTGTGAAATATATCTGGGCCGTCGGCGACGGCGTGTTGAGTCATTTATCGTTTTTGTCTCTCAAGATTCGCACTCGTTTTCCCATGAACCTTTGTGTGTTTTGCGTCCTCGCCGTAGATCCTGGACGTGCGCAACGTGGCGGTGGTCGTGTCTCGGTGGTACGGCGGCGTCCTGCTGGGCCCGGACCGCTTCAAACACATCAACAACTGTGCCCGAAACATCCTGGTGGAGGAGGGATACGCCGCCGCCGCGGTGAGACGCGCTGTCATCTCCCACGGACACGCCATCGCTCAAAGTTTGACGTCGCTGTCACTGAGAAACGCCTGCAATCTTGCAGGGTTTTTTGTAGCATTTTGCACCTGTTGTTTGAGTGAGTCAAGGTGAAAAGGGGTAAAGGAATGACATGGAGCAGACAGCCTGTACAGACGGGATTCAAACCCGGGACTCGCCGCTCACGGCAGAGACAATGACTCCTTCAATTCTCCGTATGATATCTTACGAAAAAGTTCTCCTCATTTTTCATATTATTATTATTTTTTTTACAAAATTACAGCAATGGAGGTCAATTTATGCATACGGTCTTTTCAAAATAAACTGACGTCTTCACAGGAAGCAACTTGGTTAAGTTTAGGAATAAGACCGTAAAGTACTTAGATAGTAGTAGATTTAGCTAAAAAAAAAAACATTTAGCTAAAAAAAAAACCTACTTAGTTAGATTTAGGAAAATGTTCGAAGTACTTATTTACGTTTAGGTAAAAAAAAAAAAAAAAAACTACTTATTTAGGTTTAGGTAAAAAAAAATCTTAGTTAGGTTTAGGAAAATATTTGAAGTATTTATTTAAGTTTAGGTAACAAAAACTTAGGTTGAGGTAAAAAAAAAATACTTAGTTAGGTTTAGGCAAAAAAAAACCTGCTTAGGTAGGTTTAACTAAAAAAAAAATACTTAGTTAGGTAAAAAACTACTTAGTTAGGTTCAGAAAAAGATGGTTGTTTGGGTTCAAATAGCTGCAGATGTTGACTTTTTTTTGTGGTCACCCGGGTAAACCGAAGTACAAAAATCAATGGGAGGCATCACGAGCACTACGTCCATTCCTAATATAGATATCCGTCTACGCCCAAATCACATCTGGGTCACCCCGGTATCTTAAAGTCGACCCGAGTGCACTGGTTCTCAAAAAAGGGGGGAATGTGAGACGGCACAATAAAAACCCTTTAAAAATAGATATATATAAATATTTATTCAATAAAATATGAGTGTAAGTTCATAAACTGAATGTATACATTCTGTATTAAATCCGACAGCGCTGTGTATTACATCTTTTTATCTCCAAAAAATGCTTGAGGCTGGTTCGGGGGTGGGAAGTATTTCACAAGGGCGACATCACTGGAAGAGGTTGAGAGCCACTAAGGGCCTATTGGACCCTATAGATGTCCTATTATTTTTTTTAAATCCATTTTTGACAATCAAAGGCGAGTCTGAACGTCCAGAGAGAAGACGCCCTCGGGTGGCGTGTAGTTACAGGTTGTAGTGACACATGCATTCATTATTAACCCACAGACCGTCCGTTTCCACAGTAACTCGTCAGCAGCTGTCACATTAGGGATGTGGATCCATTTGAAGTGTCTGGTTTTTCGACACGTTCTGGAGATCAAACGCACGCTTCCTCGCTTTCACCAGCCCGAAGTTGGGTCCGTGTCTACTTTGAAGTCGCCTTTGTGTTCTTCGAAAGTTATTCCGCTGGTAACGTGATTGACCTCTCAGCCGCTGCCTCGGATAGATTAAAGGTGCTGCGGAGCTCCTCTTAAAACGCACCCGCATCCACTCTGTAAAAATCTAAACATGCTTCGCCGTGGACGTCCTTGACAGCTAAATACAGGCCACTGCCGTCTCTGCAGAATAGCCTGATTCCTATTCATGGAGTGAAAAAAACAAGCAAAAATCGTTTAGAGTAGATTAAAAAAACACACACACTGCTTGTTTTTAGTTGCCTGAAAGCTTTTCTGATTGACAGGTCAAAAAAGCAGAGCAATTATTGAGTCCTGATAAAAATCTCCAGCACGTGTGACTTCAGTGCCCGGGAATATGTCTCCAAGATGCTCCTAAGCTGTTTTTAAAATGTCAATAAACAACATCAGTGATGTGACGGCGAAAGATTAAGTTGGGGCCACTTACGTACTGGGATTTACAGTTTTGTTTGTTGCAGGTTTGAATATTGCAGGAAACAATAGCTCAGTCTGGGCTGTAAATGTGTGGAAGAAATTTAGCAAAACTCATTTGGCGACCTTAATCAAATCCACTGCGACCCCAGCCTCTGGGAATGGCTGCCTTAAAGGGCCAGTGTGAAGAATTAAGAGGGATATGTTAGCAGAAATGGAATATAATAATAATCAGAGCTATGTGTATAGCAATCAACCTGAAACTAAGGATCGTTTTGGTTTCGTTAGAAAACAAAATGGGCCCCAGAATTGAGCCTTGAGGAACACCAAATTTAATCAGTAAAATGTGTTGTCGATGAAAATTCGCAAAACAATTATTCCCGGGAAGAGAATGCAAAATACGATAAACTTACTGGATCCTTTGATTGGACTTAAGAGGAAAATAAAGAGCTGAATTAACAGTTTTACACCTTTTTACAAATGTGTCAACTAGTTATTTTTGTGGCATGTTGTAAGAAGTCACTCATTAAAATCGCTAACAAGGCTCATTACAGTTGGCCGGTGATTAGGAGAACAAGTGTTGAAGAGTCATTGGTTTGAATTAAATCCTCGTTGCAAACTCCACATGAGACATGAAAGCGTGCATATTAAAGAGTTTCCACATCTCTCTCTGCTGTATGAAACAGAATTATCAATCAGCCGTACTTTCTTGTGGTCGGGTCTACAAGTCAGCAGTCTGGATTGTCAGAGCAATAATTAGTGTTTTGTAAGAGTACTTAAGAATGCAATGTTCGGAGAGATGCAATTATTTGAATACATTAAAACAGTCGGGGGAACGCCAATCAGTATATTGTAATTTGCACATTTCGGTAAGGCAGCGACACACAACGGGAGTTCGTCAGAAAGTGCCTGTTGAACATTGAGTCATGAGCGTTAAAGCAGCACTTTAATATTAAACATGGACAAAAAAGCGTTGGCACCATTGAGTGGAGCGCTAATGTAAGATAATTATTAGTCTGTTTGTTCTCTAACCTTTTGCTCTTGATTCACAGGATGAAGCCGTCAAATCTGGAGCGAAGGCCAAAAGGCCAAAAAGCAAGAAGACAAAGTGAATATCGGAGGAAAAAAAAATGATGTTCACGGTTTTGTGGAGGAGTCGATTCAGATGCGTCTGAACTGACACAGACAGGGATTTTCCTGCGATTACAAATAATGTATTCAGGATTACGGCTTGAGCTGCAGGAATGAGACCCAAAACATGGATTTCTGCACGTGCGGTTCCCTCAGCGTCATGGATTTATGAATATGTCTTTGGTCAGAAGCCGGAAAAACGCTTCAGAGACTGTTCACAGAAAACACACCTCTTGTTGATTTTTTTTAAAGCTTTTACGTAACGCAAATGCGGCGCAATCCACAAATAAATAACACACAAATGCAGAAATATATTTGTGATTTTTTTTTTTAACATTTATATAAATCATTGGAATGTATTCGTAAACCTTTGAGCATTTGAGCAGATCCAAGCCACAGATTGTTTTTACTTTTTGTCGTTATTTTGTGTCTCTTTGTAGCCTTTACGCATCTCTATGTGGTTTTGTGTCTCTTTGTAGTCAATTTGTTTCCATTTGTAGTGATATTGTTTCTCTTTGTAGTCAAATTGTGTCTCTTTGTAGTCATTTGGTGTCTCTTTGTAGTTATATTGTGTCTCTTTGTAGTTGTTTTGTGTCCCTTTGTAGTCGTTTTCATCTCTTTGTTGTCATTTTGTGTCCCTTTGTAGTTGTTTTCATCTCTCTGCAGTCGTTTTGTGTCTCCTTTTAGGTCTCTTTGTTGTCATTTTGTGTCTCATTTTAAGGGGTTTGTGTCTCTGTTGTTGTTTTGTCTCCTTTTTCAGTCATTGGAAATATATTTGTGTCTCTTTTCAACCGTTTTGCATCTCTTTGTAATGTTTTTTGTGTCTCTTTGTCGTCCTTTCATTATATTATTTGGTTATTGTGAGTCTGTTGGCCACAGCGCTTATTTTCTCCTATATTTGTGTCCCACTGTTTCCCTTGATACAAAGCCAACGGGATTCTTTCACAGGATTTTGGATTATTGGTCATCCCTGCAGGATTACAATGTCTCACGACTCGTAAATTGTTATTTCAGCCGATTGCCTTAACTGGACTTTACGTGAAACCATTTTCACTGAGAAGCTCTGAAATGAGATGTTGACAGAAACCAAAACCATGAGATTTGTTTCAAAATACAGGACAACTATGACAACCTAATATCCATCAGTCCCACACACAGACTCCTTCAGAAAACAACCTCCTCGTTATGTGCTTAAATAAAATAGTTTGTTCGGGAGAAGGCAGCTTTTGTCGTCCTTTAAATGGAAATGTTAATGGTCCAATTCCGCCTCGGCTTCGCCGTGACAATACTCGTCCTTGGAAGTGTCGATTCAGTCAATTCATTCAGCGTTTCCAGGAAAAATATGATCAGACAAAACCAACGTCACTGAATTCATTCACACAAACTCGCTCACATAATTCACTTTTCCTCCGATGCATTCGACATGAGCTTGAACTTTTTATCCCTCCCTCCTTGTCGGTGGGATCCGGTGGGATTGTGCTTCACTTCTCCACATTTGTGTGTCGGTGATGCACGAGGAGACGCGGTCTGCATGTGAGCTTCAGAGCGCTGCACATCCATGGAATGAAAACTGATGTCTTACACTGAAAGAGGACATTTCCTTTGAATAGGAACACAAAGCACACACACAACAGCCCGAGAGAGACGTCCTCCACTATCTGCGTACGAAGCCGCCCGCTCCATTCACCCACTGAGAGGATGATTACAGCTCATTGAGGTAACAGAGACGCTTCTCTGACGGGTGTCAACACATCTCAGCCCCGTGATTATATATATGTATGTGTGTCTTTAGAGGCTCGTCATGATCTCGTACTTGTGTTAATGGGTCTTCAAGGATGAGGAGAATAATGAACTTTTCTTCTATTTAAAATAAACTGGAAGACCTGGTGAAGGACATCGCTTACCAGCGAGGAGGATTCAACATGTGTGAGACATCCCGTTCACTTCAGCTTCTCTCGCGGCTCAACTACGCTTGATGTGCGAGGCCAGCGATGATGTCACACCCACAACCTCACCTGTACGATCCTCTTATACTCTACAGTTTGAGTTACACCATTTACGCTTATTCGTGGACAACACGCGTTACACAAAAGTTATTTATTGCAGTGTACTTTACTTTTACACATTCGATTTTTTCCACAATTCACACATTTTAACAGAATTCTTATTAAAATTTAACACTTGACTTCTCTGTGTTATACGTTCATATACATATACGTATGTTGTTATTTATTTTATTATTGTATATTTATATTTTAATTTAAAAACACCCCACATTGAAAAATTAAATTGATATTAGTAAAGTCGATGCACGGACGTGAATGGTTGCGAAAAAGCGTTTTTTTTTTTACGTTTTACATTAGCTAGTGATGCTATATGCTGCTAACTTAGGAGCTAACGTAGCCGCACCAAGTTTCTGCCGAGAAACGGTTGCGAAAAAGCAAATTAACATAAAGTCCAGCGAGTGAAATCAAGCAATAAAATGTTGCGAAAATTCGTTTTGGTGTGAACGCACCTTTGAGTCCCCGAGGATCAATAAAGTCTTTTTTAATCTGCTTCTGAACTGAGAAGTAATATAATTATAGAGCTTTAAATGCTAATGATAATAATTACTACACCGTTCAGGTTACAAATTACAGTTGAAGGTTTTTTTGTCTTTTAATATCTCATCTCTGCACAGGCTCCTCTCTCCAGTATCAGCTATTATTTATTCATATGTTTCTGTTGGTATAGAATATTAAACTACATATATCAATGAAAAAAATGCATTAGTAATAGCATTGGCATTAATAATGTAATTCCTTATGACGTGATGGGGTCGACATTACTTATTTACGGTACTTTATGATTATATTATATTTATTAAATGATATTTATCAGACACGTTGGGGCTCCATACAAAAAACAAACCCTTTTGTTTTCTTAATTAAGACATTAATTAAGTACTCTGCAGAATCAGGAGGATTAAATCGCTGCATTGATGCTGTGGTGTGTGTGTGTGTGTGTGTGTGTGTGTGTGTGTGTGTGTGTGTGTGTGTGTGTGTGTGTGTGTGTGTGTGTAACCTTGCAGGAGAAAACAAAGGAAGAGGAGGGTGGTGGTGCTCAGTGCACGTTGACCTGTGAGTGTCTGAACTTGACGGTCTTGGTGTGCGCGCCTGTCAGCTGATGAGGGGGCGTGCCCGCCCCGCGGCTCTCCTGCTGGCCGTGGCACGCGCGCGCGCCCCCGCGGCTCTCCTCCCGGTCCGCGTCGGGGCGTCTGGACCTCTCCAGCTCCTGATGGACAAAGAGGCGCAACGTCAAGTGCGCAGACGATCAACCCGCAGCCCAAACCGGAAGTGAGCTGGCCTACAACAATAAAAGCCTGCTCAATTTACACCTCTTTGTTTATAGATTCAAGATGTTTTTACTGTCACTTGCACAGATAACAGACAGTTATTCCATACAATGAAACGCGTATTACGCTCCTTCTAACACAGAATTACAATAAACTTATAAACCTATTCAATAAGATAAAACATAATTATATGCGGGGAATTTCAAATTACACTTAATTTTGTGTTTTTTTTATTCAAGTGCACAACTGCACGTTATCATGGTGTAAGGTAGACTTGCACAAGCTCATAGATATTTAATTAGTCTTCTTTTTACGCTATGTCACATTTCCATATGATGTGTTTCAGGTAATGTTTTGAGGGTAAAAACAGATTCAAATCGCTTCCACGTGCATATTTAAACAAGTTGAACAAAACAAGTTCGCTGTGAGACTTTTATTTTGTAATCGCGAGCGGATGCAGTACTCGTGTTCCAGTGTCGTGGTCTTGACATCGGTGCCTAAAAGCAAGTGTGCGCTCCGCGGTGCCAGAACACCAAGGAGCCAAGAGAGAGAGAGAGAGAGAGGGAGGGAGAGAGAGAGAGAGAGAGAGAGAGAGAGAGAGAGAGAGGCACCCAGAGGAGACTCAATCTAATCAATTACATTAAAAAAAGCTTTCATTTCAACTTGTCTCTCTCTAAAATACCCGGATAATCCCGAGTGGACGCGTTGGAAAGTCTTTCCGTTTGACCTCGCGCCTCCCGTCATGTTTGACTCGTGGGTAAAGTGGAGCGGAACCTTCCTGCGCGTAATCGGACTGGTCCGTCGTCTGCGCGCGTGACATGACAAAAGGTGTGCAATGGTCTCGGCTCTCTGGTGAACTATGGGCGCGCACGTCCTGGAGTCCAACTCCAGCGGCAACTTGACCCGCGCGGTGTCCGAGGCGGGGCTCGCGCTGCCGGGCTACCTGGCGGTGATCTCCTCGGTCCTCATGGTGACTCTGGTGGTCGTCGTGGTGGCCGGAAACGCGCTGGTCATCATGGCTTTCATTGTGGATAAAAGCCTCAGGAATCAAAGCAACTACTTCTTTCTCAACCTGGCCATATCAGATTTCCTCGTGGGTGAGTTTGGTGCCTCATCTTCTCCTTTATGTCTCCGTCAATGGATACAAATAAACACTAGGATGCTTTTTTTCTACACAAACACAGTGCAATGAGTCACTATTCGTTGGTGACCTTGCTTCATTCAGGTGTGACAATACCATGTGAATATTGCTGAATTCAAAGCATCCCTCTAGTGTATTGTACACAGCTCACACACCTCACACACCTCACACACCTCTGTTCTGCGCTGCAGCCGGAAGATAAATGATGCCTTTTGTTACCAAAATGCCTCTGCAGAGGTTGTGCACGGTGTTGTGCGTGCCATTTTATATTCCACACATCCAGGAGGTCTGGAGTGCACTACGGGATTGGGAGAGGGTGGTTGAATCATCATGCAGCGTGTGTGTCTGAGTGTGTGTGTGTGTGTGTGTGTGTGTGTGTGTGTGTGTGTGTGTGTGTGTGTGTGTGGTCGTTCCAGGTGCCTTCTGCATCCCGTTGTACATCCCGTACAACCTGACGGGCCGCTGGATGCTGGGGAAAGGGCTCTGCAAGGTGTGGCTGATTATGGACTACCTGCTCTGCACCGCCTCCGTCTTCAACATCGTCCTCATCAGCTATGACCGCTTCCTGTCCGTCACAAGAGCAGTAAGTACAGACGACACACACACACACACACACACACACACACACACACACACAGAAGTCATTGACATTCACAGCTTCATTCCTGGAACAACGAGCCGCCTGGTGTGTTCTGGATGCAGACGTCGGTCCACTCAGACGTTCCTTGAGGGGCGATTAAATGCAGTTTTAGGAAATGAGGCACTTGACTTCCCGAGCGCGACAGGAAGCACGGCTCAAGTCAGTCAGCGACGACGGTTGGAGAATGTTGATCTGGAGGATCTTCTTCAGGATTGAAGTATTCACAGGGTTCTCACGCTCAAGGGAAACCTGGAAGAGTCATTGAGTTGTTTTCAGGCCTTGAAACGTCATTGAAAAAAATAAAATACCCAAAGTGTAGTAAAAGTCCTGTAAATGTGTCATATTCATGTGTTCATGACGTTCATTAACGCTGAGTTTGAAATAATGAATATGCTTTTAAAAGAAAGAGGCTCCTCATTGTTCGTTTAAATAATACATTTTATCACTTTTTACTGTTTACACACAGATTTCACACAATGTTTGCTCACGAACATCTGGTGAAAAGTCATGGAAATTTAGTAAAAAGTCATGAAATTTGATCAAAAAGTCATGGAAAAGTCCATTGATCAGAATGAGTCTGACCCCTGCATATGGCGTCGTCATCAAGGCCCTTTCGGCCTCTTTCTTTTTGGGAAAAAGTGGTGGTGAGGGTCAGATGAAACATGCTAACAATAACATGCGTGGTGAGAGAAATGTAGGATCTGAGGTTTGTCAAAGCTTAACTCGTACTGGGAAACCGAAAGCCTTCACACACCAGCGTGCACGACGGATAAACAGCATGAAAATGCACGAAAAAAAAACACTCGCCTGCTGAATGTATGTGTCCGGGGCTTTTATTGTGAAAGGCAAGAATGTTCGTCGATTCATAACTATTGGAGAAACTCAACCCGTTCCCGTTCGCTCTGAGAAAGCACTAAAAAAAACTACACGCGTGTCAATTAATCGCACAAAGGCCTCGTTGACTCCTGGCATCGAGGGGGCGGTCCTACATACGAGAGTCAACGACCACCAAGACGCGTTGGCACCCGATCACTCAACGCACCCGTCGAGTGGATTTTGGCAGGAAAATTCATCATCAAAGCTATTTTTGTCCTCGTTTTCCTTCAGTTGGTTCTCACAGTAAGCTGGCTATATATATATATATATATATATATATATATATATATATATATATATATATATATATATACCCTGAATGTGTCAAAACATGTTAGGTTTGCTTCGAACACGCCAAGGCATCAAAAGAAACTCTTCTTCTTCTTCTTCTTCTGTTCCTTTCAGGTTGACCCGGCTCGGGAGGCTCATCGCTGCCCCCGCTGGTGGAAACAAAATGTCGCATTTTTAGTCTCGGCGAACGGAGAAGACGCACGCGTTTATTTGCGTAGAGAGTCGAGAAGTGCGGCAAAGTGGTCGCACAGTGGAGACGCGTTCTGCTGTCGGACGTGAACTCAAATATCTGGATATTTTCACGTTGCGCGGCTTCGATGGCGTCCATCTTTTTCTAGTTTAGCTCAGTTTCCTGCGAGCAGCAGCTCTGTGGCTCGAGCCGGCGGTTGCCTGGTACACACAAAATGAGGTCAAGTGGTGTGTGTGTGTGTGTGTCTGCATGTAGTATACGTGGTCACAGCTATTGTGAATTCACGCTTGTGTTTCCGTCTCTTGTGAGTCCGCCAGCTCCAAGTAATAAATATCTGAAATGCAGTTTTTACCAGAACAAACAAACATTTTTCGTGCCCAAAACACGGCCGTGATTACCCGTCAAATATAAAACTTCTTCCACCGCGAGTAGATCCCCCAGACCTCCTGCGTGTTGAGCCTGATCGGCACAGAGCTGCAATAATTCCACGCGGAGTCATTTCATTGTCTCGCTGCATGTGTTATTTTTTGATTGACTACATTTATCAGACGCCACGTTCAAAGAGGAATAAATGTATTTCTCTGCTCACTCAGCAGCATTTGGAAGATAGTAAAGAAAGGAGATTAAAGAGACGCTGGGAGTTTTGATCTCAGCGGCTCGGAATATATAAATTTTTCGAGTTTTAATTATCAATGTGCAAGAGTTCTGTCATTTACTCTGCACATATGAAGTCTTGTGCTTATGTAATGCACATTTGATACTGATGTGATGTCACCAAGTGGCTCCGTTTCCTTATTCATGGGCTCAGGGGACTGGAGGGGTTTCAATAAAACAAAAAACAAGACAGTCATTGACACACACAGCTGGTGCGGAGAGATACTGTGTTTGAGGCGTGGACGAGATCAAACGCCAAGACAAAAGAAGAGCGAGAGTGCGAGTTAATGGAGGAGCTCCGCTTAATGATAGAGCTCAGACCGAGAGGTGAAGTGAAAATGAGGCGAGTGTGAAGAGAATGAGCGACGGGCGATGGCGAGGGAGGAGCGCAGCGAGAGAGAAACCAGATGTCTCTTTTTACACTCTTCACATCTGTGAATGTGGCTCTCAGCCTGACAACCCCCCCCCCCCCTTACCCACAACCCCCTTCACCGCTTGGCTTCAGTGACACGCCGCTGAAGAAAAGCCTCACGAGTGGGTTTACAGCTTCTCGCGATGCAAACTGGGCTCCATTTGCAAGAGTTTTTTGTTAACGCCGCTATCAACAGAAAAGGAAAAATGCTAAATACTTGTGTGTGAATATGGAAACTGTTCATATGCCAGCAGCAAATGCACATTTGCCGTCAGTTGCTGCATTTTTTTGTGCAATAAAAGGTTCGACTAGCTGGACCAACTAACAGGACCCTGTTGACCCCGATGAGCATCGAGTTGTCGGAGGTACACTGTTGTTGTGTAGCCTAAACTAGCAAATTTTTTACATTTAGCAAAATGCTAAAGAGTAAATTTGACTGCCCTGTGGTAAACGGTGACAGTCTATATGCCTCGGGCTTTTATTGTGAAAGGTAAGAAACCAAAAAGTGGATCTGGTTCACGCTGCGTTTGTCAGGTTTGAAAGAAGTAATCAAGTTTACCGCCCTGAAAAGTGAAGCCAATGCTGAAGAGCTTTAAAGCTGCATTCTCTCTCCTGACCACCAGGGGGCGACTCCTCTGGTTGTATAGAAGACAATGCCCCGTGTGTGTAAAGGCCTTTGAAACGTAACAAACACGGTTGTTGTGCAGCAGAGTTCACGGCATTGAGTCCCACTTGTCTCTCTCTTTCCATCGCAGGTCAAATACAGAGCGCAGCGAAACATGACCCGCCAGGCCGTGGTCAAGATGGTGGCGGTGTGGGCGCTGGCCTTCCTCCTCTACGGCCCCGCCATCATCTTCTGGGAGGTGATCGTCGGCGACAGCGTCGTCCCGACCCACGAGTGCTACGCCGAGTTCTACTTCACGTGGTACTTCCTGCTCAGCGGGTCCACGTTTGAGTTCTTCACGCCGTTCGTCTCCGTGGCGTTCTTCAACCTCAGCATTTACCTGAACATCCACCGCCGGACCAAGAACGTCAGCGCCGCGGCCGCCGCCGCCGCCGCGGTCGCGGCCGCCGCCGCCGCCGAGGACGGCGTCCGGACGCAGACGGTCAGCAAGCTGCACGCGGACGGAGCGAGCTGGTCCGTGTTCTTCGTGAAGACCCGGAAGGTGTCGTCCAGCGAGCCCGCCGCCATCACCGCGGTCATCGAGGACGACGAAGAAGACGTCCTGTCGCCGTCCTCCTGCAACAACAGTCAGATATTCATGCAGCGGGAGAAGTTCTCCCCGAACAGGAGACCGCCCCGGCTGTTCCAGCACGCGGCGTCCTGCACGGCGCCCGGCCGAACCACGCCGGCGTCCCGTCTGTCCCGGGACAAAAAGATCGCCAAGTCTCTGGCCATCATCGTGTGCATTTTTGGGATTTGCTGGGCCCCGTACACGCTCCTGATGATCATCCGCGCCGCCTGCAGCGGCGAGTGCGTGGCGCACTACTGGTACGAGATCACGTTCTGGCTCCTGTGGCTGAACTCGGCCATCAACCCGTTCCTCTACCCGCTGTGCCACAGCAGCTTCCGAAGGGCTTTCTCAAAGATACTGTGTCCGAAAAGACAATCAGTCCGGCCTCAGGTGGAGGTCCAGTCCTGTTGAGGTGAACTCGATTGCACTTCCACGCTTCGTGAACGCGGTCAGAACACTGTAAAGAATACAAAAAGAAGAAGAAAACCGACATACATTCTGTTCTTCCATTTGATAAAAAAAAAAATCCGGTTTTCAAAAAATGTCCACGGCACATCCGGCAGCAATACAAGTGAACGTGAGCCCTGTTCACACAGGACGAGTGGTACCAGCGGACCTCGTGTGATGCTTAGGGAATGACCCGGCTGTGCTTCACATGGCGCGTTCCCACGGGACGAGAGAAGTCTGCATTGCACTTGAATTTATAAACATTATTCCCACGGATATTAATGCCAAGGCTCTGCGTAACATCGTTCACATTACAAACATTACACTATAGGTCCAAATTGAATTACAGTTCACTAAACATTCCTATTCATGTGGACATAATATCCCGTGCGGTGAGAATGATGCAACCCAAAGATGCCGTCAAAACTTTAAATTTACCTGGAAAGACAAATACTTTGACCCCAAAAAATCAGAGAGATGTGCCGACACTATAAATCACACGACCTATGTGTTTGTCGAAGGATGGCGAGTTGATTAGCGGCGGGATTTTTACTTATCGCACGAGAGTTAAGATCACAGGCGACCTCTCTGCGATTATTAAAAAATCACTAGAGGTCCCTTGATTATGGGAGTACCGCGTGAACGGGGCTTTAATTGTGAAAGTTATGGGAGCAAAAGAACTTTAAGTTATAATATTCACAGATAATCTCTGTAAGTAGAACAGGAAGCGGCGACAGGGTTTCAAGCGTTCTCGCTTCTTTCAAAATGCTGTAAAAAATGACGACTGAAGCAGTCAGATAGAAGATGATGTATGAGATGATGATTATGAACTAGAAAATTTCGCAAGAAATTTTGAAAGTGTGGCTACTACTGCCGTAAGACGTCGCAATATATAGCTTTTGTTTCTGACGCCCGTCTCTCCTCCAAAGCACTTCAGTTGGTTTGTGTGTTAAACTGATTGGCTGATATGAAGCACCTGTGTGCTGCCGTCGTCATGGTGACCAAGTGAGCGCCAGCAGACTGATTAGAGGCAGACTGGACTGTGGACTTAAGGAAATAAACTACTGAACGTCCTGAACACACGCAAACGTATATGAAATATATGACCTTATTAATGATCACAGTGTTGACAACTACACAATATAAAACACACGTAAACGTCTTTGTGTGTGTCTGTGTGTGTGTGTCTGTTTGTGTGTGTTTGTGTGTGTGTATGTGTTTGTTTGTGTGTGTGTATGTGTGTCTGTGTGTGTGAGAAACAGACAGAGAGACAGAAGTCATCTGTGTTGTGTGTGCGTGTGTAAGTGTCTGTGTGTCTGTTAAACTGCCCTAACGAGAACACCTGTGGGTCGTTAGCTCAAAGGTTGCCATGGTGATGACTTCAAAGGGACTTCCTTACGCTGAGCTTAATAGACCTAAATGCTGTGGAACTCCTTTCAAACTATTTAAAAAAAATGGTACTTTAAAAGCCACTATTGCTTCGATATCGCATATTGAGCGTTAGGAAGACCTGATGAACAGATACTGTGACTGGCGAGTCTGTACGATAAAACATGAGTCTGTACGGGCGATTTACAAATCAGGTACGAGCTTCAGGGGAGACGTGGCTTTGGAGGGAGATTTAACATGGCGGCGGATGGCAGAGCGAGGTGGACTCGCTCTCACATTCAGTCCGATTTCAAGACGTCTGAGTCTGTTGGATTCCTATCGACCGCAGTTTATGACAGAAGACAATATTTCCAACGTTTCTATCCAACAATGGTGTATGAAGAGTGAACATTGTGGGAGTAAAGACAAAATACGTTTTATTTTTTTAACAGTTTCTGTCGCTTCTTCTCACTCTGTTAATTGGTGCGCCACCCTCTATGAACATTTCGTGAAATTTTTTTTATGTTTTTTGCATTTTTCGGGAAAACGTACGGGCGAATCTCTTAGAAAAGTCATACCTCACGATTCCCGCGCAAACTGCACGTTTCGATGTAATTTTTGCGCATGTGCTGGCAACGCTCTGGGAGGAGTAGTGGTTTGACTATAAGAAGAATAATAATAATAATAATAAGCCCGCAGGAGAACATGAAGTGTGCTTCCAGCATGGGGTCTCTGACCCCATGCGGCTGAAGCCACACTTAATAACTGCAGCACCAGTAAGTTGTTCAATTATGGTCTGTCTTCTTGAAAAAGCACAGCAGGAAAGGAGACAGCGGCGTCCGCGAGATAACCTTCCAACTGCTATTTAGATGAAATGGAGGATTTTTTGGCTCTTTTTATGTTGTTTTTTTTTAATACAGTTTCATAATCTCTCTGCACACGAAACCCTTTCACTTTCAAATGTGTCTCTGTTCATGGAAAACGAAGAGGGTCTGTTTTTGCAAATTCAAGCTTTTCATCATGCAGCAATAGGATGACACACACGCGGAGTCCGCAGAGTTCAAAGCGGCCGATACAAAGAGAAAAACCTGTATTTGTTTACTGTGTGAACTTTTAGGGCACTGATGTTCATTTTATCTGAAAAAGCGGGCTATGAAGGCAGCAAAAGGTGAATCAGACGTTATCTGCCAACACTGAATCTGCACTTGAATAAAAAAAAAAGGTGTTCATGTTGATGTTTCAAATGTACAGCACTAGCAGCATAAAACCTTTTGTACATTCATATCTATGCCAAGCTAGATGGTTGTGTTCTTTAAGTGCAGTATTTATTTAAAGACTTGACTGGTTTTTAACCACCCAAACTACTTGACTACTTTGTATCTTGGCTATGAATGTGTTGGTGTAAGTAGCCAAAGAAAGAATAAAAAAACGAAGACTGCCGACAGGCGTCCTAAATGTACGTGTTTTGGGTCAAATCTTGTAATGCGGAAGGAAATCGTTCGACGTGTCGGGGTAATATGCTTTTGCACTTTCTTGCCGCGAGTCAGACGAGATGATTGATACCACACTCAATGTACCGTACGTTAAATATGTCGCCACTACCAGCAGTTGGGTTAGCTTAGCTTAGCATAAACGCTAGAAACAGGGTAAGCTTGGCTCGGTTCAGCTCGGTCACTACTCTGTGGCCGAAAAACACAGGACTTTCGCCCAGAAGGCCGCTGTTACGTATAGGTTACTTCATTTACAACTCGTACATGATGTAGCTTGCTTAACTACGTAAAAAAAACACTTATTTTAACACAAATCACAATCTTTTCTGAAACTTATTTGTTGCCTTAAAGTAACCAAATTGTTTCCTACATAAGTTTATTTTGAAAAGACAGTATTTGCACGTACTTAAACAGACAAATATGCATGAACAATAAAAACAAACAAAATATTGAAATTTCTACCTTTTTATACCGAGATCGAGAATAAATGACAATTTCATTCGATTTTTCCTGGCTGCCAGTCACTGCGAGCATATTTTGACCAAACAAGTCCTGATGCATGGAGTTGACAGTTCAAAGTGCTGAAAGTCCACCAAAACATTAGAAAGTGTGGCTTTTCTGCACATGTGGTGTTTGATTAATTAAATGCAGTAGACGTGGATGTATTTTACACAATTTAAATGAATGAAATGCAATCCATCGATATTGATATCACTTTAAGCATACTGTTATTGGTCGTGGTTTCGTCTTAATTTTTAAGTGCTATTGAGCGCTACAGATTAGCTCTGTCGTCCCAAAATGTCTGTCTGTCTTGACGTGTTTTGTGTGAGGCGAAAGGCTTGTAATTCATTTTAATGTTCCTGTGATAAGAGGAGATAAGATAACACCAAGATGGGATGGTTCGGACATCAGTGGGTGGACAGGAATCGTGTTGTGCTGTGTGTGAAATGATAGCTGTTTGTGTGCGATACACACCTGGGAGATTACTGCTGACGGAAAATAAAACTTCCGTCATATATAAAGGAATACTGTTGGAGCTTGAAAAAAAAGAAGAAAGAAATTCCTCAGAAGGCAATTTGCACTGCAGTGAAAAGAAGAAGTTGTTGTGAAGAAGGCTGTCGAGCATTTATGATCCAATAACAAGCACAAGATAAGTGACAGAAGTGCAAGGCTTTGACCTTTGTTACACATTTCCTGCACAGAGAAACAAACAAAATATGTCCAGAAAAGCCTCCTGAGGGATTTAAGACTGCCGGGAAACAACAGTATTGTTCTGTCCCTTGGTAATTATGCGAGGCGTTGTACTTGAGACAAGACACACACCAAGTCATGGTTTTGAGAGAAAAGTTATACTGACTGGATAATGATGGCTTTTATTTAAAAAAGGAGTTTGGATTTTTTTTTTAAAACTTGTCTAAGGTACTTATCTATAGTCATGGTTGTAAAAAGAAGTCTGGTTGTGTAGAAGTCTGTGCTTCATGTGTTAAAGCTGCATTCTCTCTCCTGACCACCAGGGGGCGACTCCTCTGGTTGTATAGAAGTCTATGCTTCATGTGTTAATGCTGCGTTCTCTCTCCTGACCACCAGGGGGCGATTTCTCTTGTTAGATATTTTAAATAAAGCGTTCATTTAAACTGATAGAGATTCTTTTAGCTTTCTAAAATACGTTCTGGTTCTCCTCTCTGGTTCGCCAAACATCTGCTGCAGTAAATAAAACTCATTCAACCACACTTCTAAAAAGTCTGAGTTATCATGTCTTGAGAGTATAAAGACAATACTCCTACAGTAACAGCAATGTGAAGCATTCGGTTTGTGTAAATTGTTTATACGGCGAGTTCATAGGTTCGGGAGTTTTGTCATTTTTAGAGCGGGAACAGATGCAAACGATCTCGCTAAAACACTTCTTTCATGTTCATGTGCGTTCGTAACGTTTCAGTTCAATCAGATTTTCCATCTCTACTTCAGGCTGTGAGGACTCCACACTGCACATTTAAGTGGCTTTTGTTTGAAGAAAGATCTTTCACTTGAAACACCATCCAGAAAAAAAACAACAATCTTTACCCCCAAAGGGGCTCTTGGGGATGAAAAGATTTTCATCTCTTATATTTGACGGTGTTTTTCTTCCCACTGACCCCATTTAATAATAGTGGTTTGGATGCGGCGGCTGCTGTGGCCGTGAAAACACTTTTGATACACATTAGACACGACTGTCATATACTTGCGTCTCAAAATCCATTTGTAAGAATAGAAATAGACTTCTGAGTCAAGGAGTACAAGTGGCTCCCGCCCACTCCCCCACCCACCACCTCAAAACAGGTGACAAAGTCAATTTGGAAGCACTTCTTAAAAGGTCAGCAAAGGATGGGATGAATAGACTGCAGCTCAGGTGACCTGTGCAGAGACGCAGGTGGACTTGCAAATAGAAAACAAATTGCTCTGTATTGACATTGTTTCTGTGCGCAGCGGGAGACCCGGGAACCAATATTCACAGCCGTTCAGAGAGGAAAAATTGGAAGCGGTTCACATCCTCCTGGTTCACGTTTGAATTGCTATGGGAAACAAACACGGCGACAGTAATGATAATTGTTATGGAGGGGCTAAACAGACGAGTTCCTCGAGGACCGGAGAGTGAATACACAGACCTTTGTTTGTTTTTTTCAGCAGATGAGAGATTCAAACGTGACCGCTGCTCACGGACAAAAACAACATGTGTCTCACAGATGATAAGCGAGGGGAGGTCATTTGGAGAAAACAAAAGAACCCGGGCGGGATGACTCAAACGCTGAAATGCTTTTGAAAGTCTCCCATTCTTACAAACAGAAAAGGTCCGAACTAGAACCATCTAAGGTTCCTTTCGGCTTGAGCCTTCTGTCAAAAGGTTCCACCCAGAACCCCCGGTCCTCCTATGGAAAGGTTCTACAGAGAACCCGTTTGTGGTGTGACTCAACAACCCACCCAGGATGCTCTATCAAGAACCTTTTTAATTCCAAAGGTGTCATCTAGAACCCACCCAAGGTGGTCAAACTCTTATATTCCAAGGGTGTCATCTAGAACCCACCCAAAGGTGGTCAAACTCTTATATTCCAAGGGTGTCATCTAGAACCCAACCCAAGGTGATCCAACTCTTCTATATTATAAGGGTGTCATCTAGAACCCAACCCAAGGTGGTCGAACTCTTCTATATTGTAAGGGTGTCATCTAGAACCCACCCAAGGTGGTCGAAGTCTTATATTCCAAGGGTGTCATCTAGAACCCACCAAAGGTGGTCGAACTCTTCTATATTGTAAGGGTGTCATCTAGAACCCAACCCAAGGTGGTCGAACTCTTCTATATTATAAGGGTGTCATCTAGAACCCAACCCAAGGTGGTCGAACTCTTTTGTATTCCAAGGGTGTCATCTAGAACCCACCAAAGGTGGTCGAACTCTTCTATATTATAAGGGTGTCATCTAGAACCCAACCCAAGGTGGTCGAACTCTTCTATATTATAAGGGTGTCATCTAGAACCCAACCCAAGGTGGTCGAACTCTTTTGTATTCCAAGGGTGTCATCTAGAACCCACCCAAGGTGGTCGAAGTCTTATATTCCAAGGGTGTCATCTAGAACCCACCCAAGGTGATCCAACTCTTCTATATTGCAAGGGTGTCATCGAGAACCCACCCAAGGTGGTCGAACTCTTATATTCCAAGGGTGTCATCTAGAACCCAACCCAAGGTGGTCGAACTCTTTTGTATTCCAAGGGTGTCATCTAGAACCCACCAAAGGTGGTCGAACTCTTCTATATTATAAGGGTGTCATCTAGAACCCAACCCAAGGTGGTCGAACTCTTCTATATTATAAGGGTGTCATCTAGAACCCAACCCAAGGTGGTCGAACTCTTTTGTATTCCAAGGGTGTCATCTAGAACCCACCCAAGGTGGTCGAAGTCTTATATTCCAAGGGTGTCATCTAGAACCCACCCAAGGTGATCCAACTCTTCTATATTGCAAGGGTGTCATCGAGAACCCACCCAAGGTGGTCGAACTCTTATATTCCAAGGGTGTCATCTAGAACCCAACCCAAGGTGGTCGAACTCTTTTATATTATAAGGGTGTCATCTAGAACCCACCCAAAGGTGGTCGAACTCTTATATTCCAAGGGTGTCATCTAGAACCCAACCCACAGTGGTCAAACTCTTTTATATTGTAAGGGTGTCATCTAGAACCCACCCAAGGTGGTCCAACTCTTCTATATTGTAAGGGTGTCATCTGGACCCCATCCAGGGGGTTCTACCGAGAACTCTCTCAAGTTCCATAAGAACTCTTCCTTGCAAACAGGGTCTGTATTTGGATGGAAAAGGGTTTTTAATTGAACCTTTAGTCCTACAAAGAACTCCTGGGACAAAAGGTTCTTCAGAAACCAACCATTTTGGGTAGAACATCAGACCTTCGGGAAGAACCCTTTTTGGGCTCCTTAATTCCAATACCTGGTAGTACAATATAAAGAGTCAATGAGTTGTTTCAGGACAAAACAAAACAACAACCTGGCAGCGCATTGCAGCTCAGAGCACGATGAATGCTAACGTTTGTCCCAAAAAAAAGAAAACAAAATGCAATTTGTCCACATTTCTTTGGTATTGTACCACACCAGAGCTGTGGGAGTTATGAACAAACACACATTCTGGCAGCCGTTATCAACTCTCTAACCGGATTCACACATTGAGTGGAATAACACCTAATCCTCCAAAACAAAACAGTGAACGTAGGAAACGGCAGCTCACCGTCACGGAGGTCAATGTTGAAAGCAAAAAAAAAACACATCTGTCTTCTCCTGCCAGAGTTCTTAATTAACCCTGGTGCCCGAAACATGCTAATTACCTGCAGAAACACGCCTCAAAAGGTCAATCATAAATGACTTCCTCCATCATTAATTTCAGCGTTTACTTGTTAATTGCTGCCGACCACTTTTTCCGATCTGGGCCAACAACTCCTTGACCTCATTGACGTAAAACTGCAGTTTGGGAGTTAAAAATGTCGATCGGCGCCTCTCAAACTCAACGTCTCGGCTGCATGTTTAGGACTCGGCTCTCAGTGAAGGGGTGTGAGGCCGAGTGACTGACAGCCAGTGAAAACACACAGGCAGGAAGCCCGTCCACTTGTCTTTCCCATGACACTCGTTGGCAGTTTCTTAGAAAGCATTTGTCACAGTTCATGAAGGTCGGTTGTCCTCGTATGACTGCTGACAACAAGTTCGTGCAGCCTTTTAATGCTTTCACATCCGTAGCCGAAGAGCAAAACCTCCCATCGGAAAAAATATAAAAAAGAAATGTTTTTCTTGCAGAATGCTATTTGTTAAGAATACCCAAGACATTATATAAAATAAGATAAGAACAAAAAGAAATGCACAAAAGTGCAGATAAGAGGTTTCCCACACTTTTCCTGGATGATTTTGCATATTTTGCCTAAGACTAAATCAAATTAACTACTCGATTTCCATTTAAAAAATGTTAAAATGAACCTCGAGAGAATCATATAAATAAATTAAAGGTTGTTGTGTTATCTGACTGTTACTCAGGGGGATTATAAAACATCTCTTCAACACATTTGTTTAATTTGTTTTCATTTTATTATTATTACTTTATAGTGTTATGGGTCAATGTATATTTACTTCAAGAAAAAGACTAAAAAGTGTTTTTTTCAGCAATAAGACTTCAATACAAACACAAAATGAAAAGCAGAACAAGTCATAACACAACATAGACTTGCAAGGTAAAAAAAATGAATAAAAAACAACCAATTATTTAAATCTTATGTTTATACTTGAGTCTGAACCAACTCTAACAACACAAAGGTCATAAGTTCAACCAGAGCCTTTTATACATCAAAAAGCCTCGATGCAATAAACTCATTCTATGTGGTTCTTTTATGCATTTAAAAACCTAAAACGAGTCAAGAGGAAGGTTAATAATATTCATAATGATTTCTACAGCACTTTGCATCACATTGCATCACAGGGTGACTAAAGGGGAGGACAAAGGTGAGCAGATGGAAGAGGAGCTCGCTAAATAATTACATAAGGGGAGAAATGCTAATGATAAACAAGGTTGTTTTTTTTTCTGGCATTTTTCAATCCCTGACGTCACGCTGAACCTGCCCACAGATCATCTGTCTGAATAACCTCCGAGATGGTGGATGAGAAGACCGGCATCCGCTGGTGAAGTAAGCAGCGGGCTGCAGCAGACGTATGGATCAGACAGTCATCAAGCGGAACAGAGGGCCGGTCGATGCGACACTACATCTGCACCATTATGAACATAACAGGTTGTCAAATCAACACGTCAAATCTGTGGGGTTTTTTCTCTTTGAATGAATCAAAAAACCCACAAACAGTAAATCAATAGCACAGAAAAGCATAGTTTGTCCTTGAGATGCTGACATCGGACCGATTCTCACTGTGGACAGCTGGATCGGGTCTCGTGATGAACGGGATAAACTCTTGTTTACGTCTGATTACGTGTGTGCACACCGAGGGACCTACAACTAGTGCTGGGTTTCACTTAAAAAGATGACCAGTACCAAAACCAGTGCCCTAAAGTGATACCCATACTAGTACCTTTAAAGTGATACCAATACTAGTATTCTTAAAGTGATACCAATGGTAGTACCCTTAAAGTAATACCCATACTAGTACCCTTAAAGTGATACCAATACTAGTACCCTTAAAGTGATACCAATACTAGTACCTTTAAAGTGATACCCATACTAGTACAGTTAAAGTGATACCAATAGTAGTATCCTTAAAGTAATACCCATACTAGTATCCTTTAAGTGATAGCAATGGTAGTACCCTTAAAGTAATACCCATACCAGTACCTTTAAAGTGATACCAATACTAGTATTCTTAAAGTGATACCAATGGTAGTACCCTTAAAGTAATACCCATACTAGTACCCTTAAAGTGATACCAATACTAGTACCCTTAAAGTGATACCAATACTAGTACCTTTAAAGTGATACCCATACTAGTACAGTTAAAGTGATACCAATAGTAGTATCCTTAAAGTAATACCCATACTAGTATCCTTTAAGTGATAGCAATGGTAGTACCCTTAAAGTAATACCCATATTAGTACCTTTAAAGTGATACCAATACTAGTACCCTTAAAGTGATACCCATACTAGTACCATTAAAGTGATACCAATGGTAGTACCCTTAAAGTAATACCCATACTAGTACCTTTAAAGTGATACCAATACTAGTACCCTTAAAGTAATACCCATACTAGTACCCTTAAAGTGATACCAATGGTAGTACCCTTAAAGTGATACCAATACTAGTAAAGGGATACACATACTAGTACTCTTAAAGTGATACCAATAACCTTAAAGTGATACCAGTACCCTTAAAGTGATACTAATACCCTTTAAGTGATACCAGTACCCTTAAAGTGATACCAGTACCCTTAAAGTGATACTAATACCCTTTAAGTGATACCAGTACCCTTAAAGTGATACAGTACCGTTAACAGGACAGAGTATATAGTTTGTACTTCCTCTCCACGTTGTCGTGAACGGGCAAACTGGCAGACTGGCTCAGTTTGTTGAATCCGCTTCCTGGAAACCTGACGGCGCTCAACAGTTGATTATTCATGAGTCGGTGGCCCAGGACGGTTCAGTCTAAATTTAGAGATATGGGATCTCCCCGAGATGAAGAACTGAGAGTAATTAGGAGCGATGCATTCGAGGATCAGCTTGCCTGAGCTCTCAAATCAAAATTACCCATTGAACCTCGTCGCTTGTTCCAAACAGATGAGAGAGGGGAAAAAAATCTCATTTTCTCGCCACTTGGCAATGATGTTAGTGGAGATAGTGAACTGTCTTGGTGAATTGAGTTCTAACCCTTTTAGATACCCTTATTTGACAGCATCGCCTCTGTTGGGTTTCAGCCACCAAACTTCTCTTGGGTGCCGAAAGGAAGCGTGACATTTTAGGGATGCAATTCCTCGGTAATCCATATCTCGTTGTTCCCTTTCCTTTATTTGAAAAAGTACCTGGCGTAACGAAAATAACACTGATTCATTCGAAGTACTTTGTGCCAGGAACATCCAGTACTACTCTATTCTGTGAAAAAGGTCATTTGCTCGACTGTAGATGGTTTTAAGGCTGACTTTTCCCGTCAGAAAGAAAGCTTCTTTTACTCGTCCAGTGCAGCAAATTGCATTTGATCAACAGGAAAAGATCATGTTACTGAAAATGTATGAAGAATATCTTACGAGAAGACAATTAATGGGCATCAACTGGCATGACTGATGATCAGAAAGTGTTCTGGCTTAAAGATATGTTTTGTTTTTCATGGGATGAAAAAAGCAGCTATTAGAGGGAGTACTATATAATTATATATTTGGACATCGGCGGTACAGCAGCTGATAAATCCTACATTGGTGATCCACTGTTTTCATTGTAACGGTCCACCTGATGAATTTCAGCCCGTTATTCACTCTCGTTTCAGCTTGCGTTTGGTTTTTCCGGAGGGAAATATCTGTCTCTTTAGCCGCTAACTGCTCCATTAGGTTCACCAGCTGGCTGCGTTTCTTTCATGGTCGTATAAAGAGAACTGAGTACAGTGTGGGAGGCAGCGTCGCGCTCATCTATATTAAATGCACCCAGGAGCCCCCACATCTGGCGCTCTTGCACTCTGAAGTTCCCTGTATCCATAACCTTTACGTCTCAACATGGTCCGTTTGCATGCTAGCTATCTATCTGCGCATAAATTAAGACATGTGACGCGTTCTAAGAAACCTTCCACTTCCACGTAAGGCCGCGCAGTCAAAAAGTAGGAAAAAAAACAGACACAATGTGATTTTTCAGGTACTAATACATCACAAGGAACGCTTATCCGTGCTTCATTAGACTCCTACGGGCTCGTAGGGTTACAAAGTGGTGTCTTTCATTGAAATCCGACTCATTAACGACCTCGTGAAACGTCATTGCAAATGCGAAACTGTCTTTCAGCAATTTAAATGAAGTTAATCAACGTTGTGGTTCCAGAGATCCTTCAAGTAAAAGCTGCTCAGTGGCACATGAATCAAAAAAAGGTTGTTGTTTTTTTTCAGAAAACTAAGTGTCACCTGTCAGTCATGGAGGCCATCTCCCATTTGGATGCTGATTACTTTTGACCTCATTTTATATGTTAATGAGAGAAAGAGAGGTAGAGAGGGAACCTCAAACAAACAGCTCACCCAGATGAGTATACAGAAAAGTAATTTGCCCGGCATGAATACACAGATGTCATTTATTTAGGTGCTGACGCAGCTCGCCCCCCATCTGTGCCGAGAAGTCAAACAACAAGGTGGAGGACGGGTTCATTCTCATCAGGACCACTGCGGCCTTCTGGTGTTGGGATTTCACACTATGAAGGGAATTATAATTGAAACAGAAAGGTGTATGTTTGTTTTTATCTTGTTTCCATTTATGAGTTGTCATCTGCAGTTTTCCCACTTGCCAACACATGCCAACATCTGTTCTGGCCTCGGGGGGGTTTGGGTTTCATTCCCCGAAACCAGCCACTCATAAATCAAACTACTCAGGACAATAGCAGCTCTTCCCTTTAATCAGGGAAGTTTCAGTTTTGGCAAGAATAGGTGATTCTTGTCAATCTCATGTCTTTCCAGTGTTGCAACAATCACCAGGTTTTGAAATAGCAATGGAAACGAGTTCAAGCATCTATTTTTAACAGGTTTACCCATGCATGTTTTAAAAAAAACTGCATATTAGCACTAATTTTGGTGTGAAAAAGTTTAGTGAAACAAAAACAGCAAAACCAGGAGGCTTATTAACAAGGAGCTGAAACTTCCTGTAAAGCTCAGTAGAGCCCGAGGGGATCATTTTCTGTAGGTTCCTTTAATTAAATTGTCTGTCCCCAGGCTGTGAAAATGTTGATTAAGCTATAGCCGCTAATTATTTAGTAAAATAAGTAATGAGGCGGGGGAGGTGAACTTACAGTTCACATAGGCTTGAAACAACAAAAATGTGTTATCCTTCAGTTCAGACGTGCCGTGTCGCCCTGCAGCTCGGTGACAATCGTTACAAACGGAGGCTCAGACTTTATTGACCGCCGCTGGCAAACATAAACCCTTTTTCGGCGGCGCCGGTTTCAGGCACGACGAGGCTGCAGCGGCTTTTCATCACTGCACATCAGACCGGAGCGACGCTTTGCTCCCCTTCATCTCTGATTGCGCACTTGTTGCAGCCGTGGACACGCACACACACACACAGACACACACACACACACGGATAAACATGCATAAAGAAAGATTTATTGTGTGCATGCAGGTGTACACATCGCCATGATGTAGGGAACAAACACTCGGGCAAAAATGATTGCATGCGTGCAGCGATGTCACTTTTAAATGGTCATGTCACACGCCATTGTGCCTAATTTAACTGATGTTCTCTTGGTAATGACTTTATTTTGAAAGGCCTCCGCGGGGCAGAGATCCTACTCCAAAGACTCGGTCACCACCGACGGCTCTTGGTTTCTTCGATTGAATTCCTTCCATTGTCTTTTTATGTCTTTGAGCCAGAACGCTCGTACCGTTCTGATTATCAACGCTAAGTCCCGCCCCTCAATCCAAGATCAGCCAATCACTGCATAGGATCGGCCAGCTCTGTCTCTCATCGATTGATTTTCCTCATTTTCAGGCAGGGTGAGTGGATTTGGAGATAGTCTGGTTCAACCTGTGGAGCTAACGATAACTACGTTAGCACATCATTAACTAGCGTGCTATATCTAGCGGCGCTAAGTCCCGCCCCCTGAATCCCAGATTGGCCAATCACTGCGTAGTATCGACCAGCTGTGACTCTCACCGATCGATCGGTTGAGTGGATTTGGAGATAGTGTGGTTCAACCTGTGGAGCTAACGTTAGCATATTCCGTTAGCACATCATTAACTAGCGTGCTACGCTACCTACTGAATGTATATTTAATGCCTGCTTTTACTTTTTAATGATCGTAACAGTGAATAAAGACCTCTCTCCTCCACAGGAACACCGATAGCAGACTACGTTAGCACATCATAAACTAGCGCGCTATATCTAGCGTCTCGTTCTGATTATCTGTGCTAAGTCCCGCCCCCCTGAATCCCAGATCAGCCAATCACTGCGTAGTATCGGCCAGCTGTGACTCTCACCGATCGATCGGTTGAGTGGATTTGGAGATAGTGTGGTTCAACCTGCGGAGCTAACGTTAGCACATCATTAACTAGCGTGCTACGCTACCTACCGAATGTATATTTAACGCCTGCTTTTGCTTTTTAATGATCGTGGCGGTGAATAAAGACCTCCCGCCTCCACAGAAACACCTTAATGTCATTGTCTTCCTTCGCGTGACGTTAGCCGTGATCTTTAGCTTCATCTTTTTAACCGTAACCTTTTCCTGAATATATCCTTCAAACACGTATTGTCGACCCTTCTGTCTGCTCGTCTCTGAGATATTTTTTCCCAGCAATTAGATGATATAAATGCAGGGAGTGCAGTTAGTGACAGTGTGAGCTCCATGGCAACGTTGCTCTGACTTAACCAACAGTCAGTTGTTGTAACATTCAATCTATAACAAAAAGCTCATTTATAAAGTATTCAACATGTGTATGTATATTTTTAGAACGGGTACATAAATCTGAGTTGGGATTTATCAAACATATATGTGACTTAAGTATTTATTTGCTCTTATCATGATGTGTAGATAAGTTCTGGTTTGAATTGGTTTATAATGGCTCGTCATTATTTTTAAAGTGGATGATCAGACAGAAAAGTTAGAAAATAAAACGCTGTATGCACAAAACATTTAAGATTCACTATGTTTTGATGTCATATGCACGGATAAAAGACCGTTATTCTGTACAATGAAAAGCTGATTTTCTTCGGTCCTCGAAACGCAGAATAACAATAAACAAATACAAAATAAAGCACAACGTATGAAAGATGATTGAACCTTTTGGAAACCCTCCCACTCCAATTTGAAGTCTCAGCATGCCCCATTCAGGCAATCTTTTGGCATAAAATACCTAATATTTTTTCCATTTTTGAACCAAACAACACAGTTTTCTGACTGAAACTCTTTCCTAACAGGACAAGACTTTGTTTTATTGTGATTGTTGTTGCCGATTCTGATTCTTTAGGTCCTAATCTTTCCAGAAAGGTGTGTTATTGACGCTCCAGGAGGCATTTTTGGGGAATCTGGCTCATATCATGCTGGATGCGAGCCATGTAATATCTTTTAAAAGTGTTTTTTTTTCACCGGGTTAAACATGATGCAGACGTCACGTTATTGTTCCACTTCTTGTAAGATTTTTTTGTTTTGTTCTTGACAAAATGAACTAATAAGCAAATCCCTCATGAGACCGGAGAAGGACGACTAAATAAAAAGCCGCAACGAGGTCGAGCACCAAATCAAGAGCCAGGATTTGGATCATACATGACCTGAGCGCCTCGGGTTCAGTGATTCAGAACCATTTTTAACAAGCAAACCTGACGGACACGTGCGGCGTCGACCCGTCTGCTGCTCTGCCTGAAATACTGACAGATGGTCAGATGTTTTATGTGCAACATCGCAGCAAAGCTTACATCCGCTCACAGACTCCATCGTCCACGCTAACGGCACCTTCACACGTGTCGCTTGTTGTCTGCGGAGAGTTCAGACCAGATGGAATTTAATAATGGATCACAAGAGGATGCACCGAGAGCGAAACACAAAACATCTTAAAAAAAGACACACACACACCTCGAGTATTGGTTTCCCTGCTTCCATCTCGTGTGTGTGTGTGTGTGCAGTAATTGAAATGATGATTTGCCAGCAGAGCGAGCGGATGCTGCTACACGCTAGAATGAGGGAGTTTTCAAAGAAGAAGGAACAAGTGTTTAAAAATAAAAAAATAAAAAGGCGAACAGCAGTCATTAAGAACAGCGTGAAGAGCAGCGGCACCGTCCCCTCAAGGGGCCGCATCGATCCCAGAGCCGTGGTCGCGGCTCAATAATCTTGTGGTTTATGTGCACAAACATTTGCTATCTGTAAAAAGCATATTGCAGTATCGATAGCTCTTGATCCCCACACACACACACACACACACACACACACGTTCTGGCACCAACTCCAGGCCGAGGATTTGAAACAACCTGTCGAGCGTATACCTCGTGCACGCGGCTAAACTCTCTATTTTCACATTATTCCATTTGTATTAATGTTCTTCCAGCTCACGGAGAAGCCGATTCTTTCGGGTCTTATTTTTAAAAAAAAGTCTGTATCTGAGTCCTGCATCCCACAATCTTGGCCTGGAGCCGTCCAGAGAATTATCTGATAAGCATTGAATCACCGCATCACCGGCGCTGTAAAACATTTAGCTCCAGAACAAAATTGTAGGACACGGAAAAATATCAAATTGTTAAGTGAGCCATGTTCCAGTTTCATTCCAGGAGGTAAAATGCTTCTATAATTAGCTCTCACCCACCTTCACATATATATTTATATATCTATATGTATAGATATATCTATATAAAAATCATTGTCTTAAAGGTCAGAGGAATGCGAGGTTCATCACATCTGGAACATAACAGCTTCATTAGCAGCTCACCTCTCCTCCTCTTGCTGAAGGACACATCATTGACCTGGTGGAGGAGACGAGGTGACGCCTGAGGAGTTGTATATGTTTACACGTTCTGATAAATATATATATATATATATATATATATATATATATATATATATATATATATATATATATGGATTCATTCGTCTATCACCTCAAACTATATTTTACGTTACATTTAAACACATCATGATATATTCACCCTGCTTTATGGTCTGTTTGACTCTAACAGACCATAATGTACTAAATGAACATCACGCTGTATAGAAGAAGACTAGAAACTAGAGATTGAGACATAAACTCATGTTTACAATGTTTACTGAGGGAATACATCAAGAGAGAAGTAGAGTCACTTATATAGACTTCTATACAACCAGAGGAGTCGCCCCCTGGTGGTCAGGAGAGAGAATGCAGCTTTAACACATGAAGCATAGACTTCTATACAACCATAGGAGTCGCCCCTTGGTGGTCAGGAGAGAGAATGCAGCTTTAACACATGAAGCATAGACTTCTATACAACCAGAGGAGTCGCCCCCTGGTGGTCAGGAGAGAGAATGCAGCTTTAACACATGAAGCAGATACTTTTATACAACCAGAGGAGTCGCCTCCTGGTGGTCAGGAGAGAGAATGCAGCTTTAACACATGAAGCAGAGACTTCTATACAACCAGAGGAGTCGCCCCCTGGTGGTCAGGAGAGAGAATGCAGCTTTAACACATGAAGCAGAGACTTCTATACAACCTGTGTATCTCTGTAGTCTTAAAACGTGCATTCTCTCTCCTGACCACTAGTGGATGACTTCTCTGGTTGTATAGAAGCCTATATAACTGACTCTACTTCTCTCGATGCATTCCCTCAGTAAACAGACCATAAAGCAGGCGATGCTTTAGCTTCTTGGTAAACGCTGAGAAGTGATCGTGACATCGCGTCTACATAGAATAGCGCCATGAGGGGATTTTCTGAACAAAGTGCTACTGTTACACAGAAGAAATAACTATGTGATGAATAGATGCATTTCTTACATCAGAGCCGAGATATAAAACTTATCAAAGTTCAATCTGCCTTTTCATATCCTGCTGCAGTCTGTGGCTTCCTGTCACAGTAGATCTGCACGCGGTCCATCAACACACAAGGAAAGATAAACACAACAAGCGACTGCTGTGGGAATTACCGAAGGTACAAAGCAGAGAATTACCATCCTGACGCAGCGAGCCTCATCTAATCTGACGGAGGAGGCCCAGCAGGACGACTCCGAATTAAATAAGGGGAACAATCATGACACACAAATGTCTTTAATTTAGTCAGCGCAACATTAGGCTCCTCTTGTGTCGTACGTATCACTTCACATTCACTGATAAATCCACACTTGAGTCGTCGTGTGGGGTCACCGCAGATTTGTCCCAGATTCAATTACTGAAATGCTGAAAGTGTATCCAGATTATGTCAGATTATGTCAGTGTTGTTGTACAGTGATAGTTCATAATATGTATAAATGATAAAATGGTGTCTCATCTTTTTTGTAAAGAAACTAAGTTAAGTTCTCACAATATTTGTTGCATTATTGTTGTCATTATTACTTGTTTTGTTTATTTGTATTGTTTTTAATAAAACAGTGTTTGCATTTTTATGTTAGTGTAGAAGTCTATGCTTCATGTCTTAAAGCTGCATTCTCTCTCCTGACCACCAGGGGGTTTGTATTTTTATGTTTTATTTATTTATTCTAATTTTTCTTGTTTGTATAATAAAGGAAGCACGGCGATGTCATGTTATCTCGGCAAATGATGCTTCACAATAAAAACATTTATCACAGAAATGACGGCGTTCTGACATCGAGGCGAGCGCCGGTCACTCAGCGGAAAGTCAATTAATTGATAAGCCAATGGACAGAACCTTAATATTCAATTCATTATTTCAGTAATTTAAGATTATAAATTATGAATTTATTATCTTTGTATAAACATTTTCAATTTAAAGCTTTCAAAACGTACGAAGGAAAATAACATATCTCTGGCTTTTAGACTAATAGTTAATCAAAGTCCGTCATTTAAAGATGTCACCTGAGGCTCTGGGGACTTGTGATGGACATTTAATACAAAATGTTTAATTAAATTATAATTATTCCTTAAAACCAAATCTAAATATTTTTTTTTTCAACGTTAAGAGGGAATGAGGGAACCTGAATGTTTGTATAATGTATAGTAAACTTGTGTATAAGAAGTGGGCGGAGTCATCATGACGTCAACGTGAAGCCTCGAGCCGCCATCTTGGAACACGAATGCCGCCATGATGCTTTTTTTTTCCCGCCACCGACGAACGGAATTTACCATTCAAACGTTTATCTCTTCGAAATTATTATTTTTAAGTGTAAAAATGGTAAGAAACGTTCATTTACGCACTCATTTGCCCTTAAAGTATGAACAAGGCCTGTCGTGAAAATACTTGTCTTTTTTTTTATTTTTTCAAAAAGTTTGCAAGTTACAAAATGGAAAGCTCGGCTGCTCTGAGTTTCATAAACCCATTATGTAAAACACCAAACTCAAACCAGGGGAAGCCACTCACATTAATCAGCGCGACTTTACGCGGCAGACATGAGAGCTTAATTGCCTCGGCTCAGGAGGAGACTCTTCCTCAAAAACTACTCCACCGGTTTCGATGACATTTCCTGGGAGATCACGAGGCTTTGATCTAAAAATAGAACTTCATGGTTTTTGGTGTGGGCATTTTAATTATAGCAATTCATATTTTTTCTTCTTCTAACTCTTGAACCTGCTGAGCTGCAAGATGTAGAAACAAATAAAACACTTTTTGGTGTATGAAGCCATCTGTATTCCTTTATAAAACTAAATTGTGTTCAGAGTCGAAGGAAACAATGATGGAGGATGTTCATGTATCGGTTATGAGACAATGGGCCACTCCACCTCTCCTATATAGGGTTCTATGTTCCCAAGGTCTTTGGTTCCCATGGTTCTATGTTCCCATGGTTCTATGCTCAATGTCCCACATTCCCAGAGTAATATGTGCCCGAATGTTCTATGTTCCCAAGATCTTTTGTTCCCAGTGATATGTTCCCATGGTCTTTTGTTCCCAGGGTTCTATGTTCCCAAGGTCTTTTGTTCCCAGTGATATATGTTCCCATGGTCTTTTGTTCCCAAGGTTGTATGTTTCCAGGGTTATATGTTCCCAAGGTCTTTTGTTCCCAGGTTCTAGGCTCCCAATGTTCCATGTTCCCAGTGATCTATGTTCCCACGGTCCTTTGTACCCAGGGTTATATGTTCCCAGGGTTATATATGCCCAATGTCCCATGTTCCCAGAGGTCAAATGTTCTCAAGATATTCTGTTCCAAGTGTTCTACGTTCCCAATGTTCCCAGAGATCTTGGCAACTGAGTCCTTCACAGCATGAACCTTCTGAAAGTGTTCTCATTGTGAGTCATCGTCGGTGTTAAACTCACTCTCGTGCGCTCTTCCAGCACGTGAACTTCCACCATGAGCGTCGTCTCTTTTGTCCGTCAAAGACGTGTTTCTGCTCATTCGTCTTCACACGGCCAACGACGCAGAAAAAAAGATGAAAAGCAGCATTTTTTGTAAACATTATTTTGAGGACTGGAGGAAAAAAACCTGCAAGTTTTTTTTTCATTTCAGTTTACAACATTTCTCCTTTTCAGACGCGAGGGTCCAAGGACAGAGGAAGTTGTGGACGTTGTACAGGTTGAATCCCACCGGGGAGAGTTTGTGATGTTGGGCTCACGAATAACATTCAATTGGACATTTTAGTCGTACACATTTTCTCTATTTCAGGTTCATTGTCGTCAATAAACACACCAGCGTAGAAACAAAACTGTTGACATGCAATTGTGCAATATGCATTGAGCAAAAAACTAATTAAACACAATGCAACAAAGGAATATTTTGTCACGTCTGCAGTAAACATTTGCAAGAGCCTGAGTGCACTGTTTGTAAGGAAAGTGAGTAAATGATATTAGAAGAACGGCTGAGTAAGCATCAAATTGGGTCCGACTATTGGTCTCCACTTGTTAGTGAGAAATTGCACAACATGGCACTGTGCGCTCCTGTGTGATGACACCGCACCTCTGCTGCCACTATCAGGTAATCACCAAGAGCGTCAAACTACAAATGCAATCATTTTTTGGGGGCTCTTACTTCATTCCCATCTTCACTACTTTTGAGGTCGGGTGCAGAATATAAATGAGAAGAGATGAGCTCCACCACAGAGACTCCACGTCATGAATGCAGCATTCGTTTGTGTGTCTGCTCTGATTGCCGAGCAAAGAAATTGCGGTGCGAAAGTCGTTCTCAAGCTGCATTGTGTCCACTCAGGGCTCCTTTAGGTGCATATTAGTAAAGATCTTTTCATTAATTATATTTATAAATTAGACCTCCCGGCGAATGCCTCAGTGAAACGAATTATTCGCCCCCAACGTTCTGTGATCGAGAGCCCGGGAGTGCAGACCAGCTTTACTTAATCAATAATGGACGAGAGGCAGTACTGTATCGTCAATAATGTACTGTTCAAGGGTGTTGAACAGTACATTATTGTAGATACAGTACTGGCTTGGGTCCCTTATTGCTTTTATAATACGGTTACCAGCGACATTATAAATAACGTGGAAAGTGCCGATATTAGCTGCTTAGCACAGGTGCTAACTTGTTATCCAGAAAGTCAATGCCATATCTTATTTTTGTGTTTTATATTATATATATTTTTCAATTTACGACGTTTAAACAACGTTAAAACCTGTGATTACAATCCTATTGTTATTGTGGACACAGTTTGGTTTTATGGGAACGTAGTTGTTTTTTTTAAGAGACAGGGAAGTAAATAAAACATTTAAAAAATAAATAAATATATATATATATATATATATATATATATATATATATATATATATATATATGAATTCTAAATATACGTTACATAATCACAAATCTGCTCATGCATATTCCTTAATTTATGCATTCATACAATGTTGAACTTGAGGATGGTTAGTAGTGTGAGTGGGAAGCATGGACCAGCATGCAGGCGTTGATTTCCCTGAAGTATTATTATATTTAAAAAAATCAGCCACCAAAGGCAGAAACAAACTATTCAGGTTCATCACTTTATCGCCTGATTTTACTCGCTGGACTTCATGTGGTTGTAATTTGCTTTTCCGCAACCATTCGCGGCAGAAAGTTGGAGCGGCTACGTTAGCCCAAGTTAGCAGCTCATAGCCTCACTAGCTAACCTGAACTGACCCGGTCACGTTCCTGTAAAACAGATTTCATTCCCGCTATCGACCATTGAATATTAACAACTATTTCTGCGTTATATTTGTTGAGGAAGT
The DNA here is from genome assembly GCF_023055335.1 of Clinocottus analis. Lineage (NCBI taxonomy): Eukaryota > Metazoa > Chordata > Actinopteri > Perciformes > Cottidae > Clinocottus > Clinocottus analis. The sequence goes on along the minus strand of NW_027176020.1, from coordinate 1,948,339 downwards.
CCCACAAACATCGGAACATGAAGCGCCCACGTGTCTGGGTTCATAATATTTTCCGTAGCCATAAACAGCTCCGACTTTCACAACTCAGCGTCGAGCTAATTTTTTTAAAAAAACAACGAATTTTTGGAAAAAATTCATCATTCGCGCCACGGGAAAAATGTGTTTTTCACAATATATATTACAACTCTTTCGGTGTAAACGCGGCATAAGCCAGGTGGCATCAATCACCCAGAGATATGAATCAAACGCACCCTCTCCAGGTGCATAATCAAAACACACACATATTGAGGATAAACAAGTAAACGTTCCCTCCAAACACAACAGCGTCATTGATGAAACAGAAAAGCTGTGTAAACAAGCATTCCTCAACATATATATCTCATATAAATCCTATCAATATTAACCAGCGGAGCTTTCGTCTCAGTGAACATACCAACATTGACTCAAGGAAATTACATTTGGAGTAAAAGCGACTCCGTAACAAACATTACATTCATATCTGCGTGGGTTTAGTGCTGCTGCACTCTTGAACCTCACTATTCTACATTCATAACTTTGTCAGAGAGGTCGGGTTTGATGTCATTTGTGTATATCTTTTATAATATCTAGCAAACCCTTGTTTATGGAGATAATAAGTTCATATATGTGTTCGCGCTATATTAAGTAACGATAGTACAAAGAAAAGGAAACGAAAGAATTTTCTTTAAGGAAGCAGAAATATTAGAAGTAAACAATTGCATTCATCTTTGTTTCATAAAAACTGAAGGTTATTTTATTATATCGTAACTATATTAATGAATGTAAGACATATCAATACATAGCTCTGTACCAACGAGCTCTCGTGAAATGTAATTTAAATCTTTGTAACGTCGCAACAAGACTAAAAATAGTACACGAGCAGCCGCATTTAGACATTTATATAGCAATCAGTTCCTTTCGCCACGTAGCAAGGTAAGCAAAATAAGTATTTCATAAAAAAATAGGCCTAAAAAGACCAACACGATCATAATATACTGCCTGTTAGCACAGAATTACACATCTTGAGGGACGAGTTGAAGGTAATACTGGTTTTCATAGAATATAAAAGCTTCCGTCCAAGTATTTCTCTTGGATGTTTTAGGATTAGCTGTCTTGCTTTCTTATAATTTGTCTAAAATCCTTCCACAGGAATGCATCGCTGTGAAGCGCCGTGGTTTTATCCCTCCACCGTGATGTCGGCCACGCCGTGAACCTGTGTGAGCTGCTTGCAGTCCAAGGAGGCCAGCAGCTTCCTCGGTCCGGCCAGCGAGGGGACGAGCTGCTCGGTCAGAGACACAGTTTCACGACTGCAAATATCTCTGAGGGCGGGGCAGGAAGTGACAGTGTGAATCACAGAATATGGAGTTAAAAAGAGATGTATAAAAACGGGTATTCCCTCCCGACGCCCCTCACCCATATTGAATCTTTCGAGCGGTTAGGAGGCCGAGTCCCTCAACGTGGAATATCACCGCTTTCAGCACCTGTGGCAGTGGGTTGGTAAAGGAAATCTTTACCGCCATCTTTTCTCCTACTACTGCCTTTCCGATTGGCTGTAAGAACAAACACAAAAAAAACAGAAATCACATCTTAGTCTTCTTACGGGTGATATTTAGGGGCCGTGTTGTCCGGCGGCTCACCGTTATGATGAGGTCCGGCGTCCTGAGGCGGAAACTGAACTGAGTGGCGAGGACCTGCTGCGTTTCTTTGACCCGGCCCGACAGCGTCAGCATCAGAGCCGCCTGGTCCACCAGCTGGTCCTTGTAGTCTTTGTACTCCAGGCTCCACTCCAGAAACTTTACTGTGGACCGAAGATAGTCAAAGTGAACTTTCGTCTTTAAGACATCGAGTTTTTTTTCTTCTTTACCTTCATAGCTTAGAGTGAAATTGTTGAGGAAAAAGTTTAATGTGTTTGTGTTTCTGTGTCTCTAACGTTCACTAATTTTAAGTTTGTTGTTTGTTGTTTTATCCCGTCAAACTGTTTCTGCCAAGTGGAGCAGATTGGGCGACTCCTGTGGTTGTATAGAAGTCTATGCTTCATGTGTTAAAGCTGCATTCTCTCTCCTGACCACCAGGGGGCGACTCCTCTGGTTGTATAGAAGTCTATGCTTCATGTGTTAAAGCTGCATTCTCTCTCCTGACCACCAGGGGGCGACTCCTCTGGTTGTATAGAAGTCGAATGCTTCATGTGTTAAAGCTGCATTCTCTCTCCTGACCACCAGGGGGCGACTCCTCTGGTTGTATAGAAGTCTATGCTTCATGTGTTAAAGCTGCATTCTCTCGCCTGACCACTAGGGGGCGACTCCTCTGGTTGTATAGAAGTCTATGCTTCACGTGTTAAAGCTGCATTCTCTCTCCTGACCACCAGGGGGAGACTCCTCTGGTTGTATAGAAGTCTATGCATGATGAAAACACATCGTTAATGCCCGCCTGACACTTTCTTCCGGCACCCCCGACGAGAAAGCTCCGCCCACCTTCGTTGGGCTGCAGGTCCACGTCCGTCCTGTCCTTCCTGACGGTGGCCTTGTGGACGCCGGTGTAGTACATGACCGCCACCCGGCTGTGCAGGTCGAGGCGGCGTAGCTGCGAGCCGCTGTTGCGCAACGTGACGGTCAGCTCTGCGTCGCTTCCCATTCGCGGCCCCTCGCCGTCCATGGTCACTTCCACGGAGACGTCCTCCGCCGTGGGGGAGGAGTAGGCCTCCGCCTTGGAGCCGTAGCGAGTCGCCGTCTCCACCGCGATGCGTTCCTCCTCCAACCCTGAGACCGACACGGTTAACTCAACAGGTGCAACAACGCCGTCTCCATTAGCGTTGGCTTTGGTGCGGCGGCGCCGTACCTTCAGAGTGTTTGTAAAGCTCTGTGATATCGCTGCGTTCATCGGTGCCGACGGCCTTCGTGCTGATGGAGATGCCCACACATTTTTTCTCACTGTAGATCTGATTAAAGGTGCCGTCTATGTTCCTCTGCCAGTATATTTTATCGCTGTTCACCTGGGAACAAAGCAAAAGAGAGACAGAGACGAACAGATGGACAAAGCCATGCATCACTTGATGTTTGCCACATGGCTCATGATTAGCACACAGTGCACGCGTCATCTATCAACAAAGTGGGTTGTTCTCCAGCTGTGACTCGTCTTTGCAAGTCCTGCAACCTTTACAAAGAAAAAATAATCATTTTAAAAAGCACTAGGCAATTTTGAGTTGAAGGCTTTCCCCCTTTTTTTTAAGAAAAACTACCAAAATCCTCAAAATAGCGTAGATATATGCAGCGTCCGGCGGCCGAAGGGAGCGAGCTCATCAGGCCCGCGTTCGCATTCGTGGACGCACTCGGGGGGTCGGCGCCAACTCACCCGCCGAGTGCGAGTGCGAGGCGGGTCGGCGGTTGTTGTTACGTATAAACGAAGGACACAGAAATCCAGGCGTATGATTCTGCAGGTTGTTGAGTCGCTGCATCGATCCTCTCGGCCGCCACTCGGCCCCCGAGACCTGAAGCAGTTTCTCTTGCTGGCGGAGCGAGTGAAGGGTGAGAGGCGGCTGTCCAGGGGGAGGTGTGTGTGTGTGTGTGTGGATAGGTGTGTGTGTGTGGTTGTGTGCGTGTAAATGTGTGTGTTGATAGGTGTGTGTGTAAATGTGTCTGTGTGTGTGCGTAAGTGTGTGTGTGAGTGTGGTTGTGTGTGGATAGTTGTGTGTGTGTTTGTCTCTCTGTGTGTGTGCGTGTAAATGTGTGTGTGTGTGTGTAAGTGTGTGTGTGAGTGTGGTTGTGTGTGGATAGTTGTGTGTGTGTTTGTCTCTCTGTGTGTGTGCGTGTAAACGTGTGTGTGTGGTTGTGTGTGGATAGGTGTGTATGTGTGCGTGTGTTGATAGGTGTGTGTGTGTGTAAATGTACATGTGTGTATGAGAGTGAGTGTGTGTGGATAGGTGAGTGTGTGTTTGTCTGTCTGTGTGTGTGCGCGTGTAAATGTGTGTGTGTCGACAAGTGTGTGTGTATATGTGTCTGCGAGTGTGTGGATAGGTGTGTGTGTGTGTCTCTCTGTCCCTGTGTGTGTGCGTGTGTCTGTCTCTGTGTGTGTGGGTGTGTGTCTGTCTCTGTCTCTCTGTGTGCGTGTAAAAGTGTGCGTGTGTCTGTCTCTGTGTGTGTGTGTGTGTGTGTGTGTCTGTGTCTGTGTGTGTGTCTGTCTGTGTGTGTGTGTGTGTCTGTGTGCTCCCAGTGGGCCCCCGTTGTCAACACAACAGCGGGTTACAGGTCAACACACCTCTGCGAACACAAACGGCGAGTCGTGCTTCAGGAACACCTGGCCGCTGCGCACGGCGGCGAGGGAGGCGGGGCCGCAGCGGAAGGTTCCCTGGCTGGTCTCCTGGGGCGTGGCGTCCACGGCCTGCCAGCCGCCGAAGCCCGGCGGGAGGTCCGGACGAGACATCCAGCAGTCGTTCCACACGTGGAAGTTCCTTCAAGAGAAGCCGCGAGGTCAGGCGTGAAGAACCGGAGAGAGCGGGAAAAAAAAAAAACACGCGCCGGGCCGAGGACGCCGGCACTCACCAGATGGAGTCGGCGTTGAGCTCGTCGATCGGGTCCATGGCCTCGTCCAGGTACACGTCCGTCGTCAGGGAGACGTCCGTGTCGTGGGCCGAGCTGTAGTTGGTCACGGGTCGGCTGGGAACGCCTAAACACCGCAGAACTGGAGGGAACCAGAGCGGTGGGCCGGTCAGAGGGAGACGATTAACGGCCACGACGACCACAGAACATCAACACAGCAGAGGAAAAAACAACAAAAATGACTTTTCATTGTTAAATTATTAACAATTAATTCAACTTTTGTCTTTATTTTACTGTTAGCAAACAATTAAATGAATAATAAAATGTTTTAAATGGTATAGTCTTACCAATAAATAGTAGTTATTACATTAATATACTGTATAAAAGGGTATTTAATGTTTTTAATTATTATAATCTAACTATTACTTATGCTATATTTAATCATTATTATCAGCATTATTAATAATGCTATTATTATTTGTATTATCTAACAGTGTCTTGTTGCACACTATATTTAATGATTTGTTAATGATTACCAAATTATTTTTAAACCTTCAAGACAAAGAAACCAGTTATTAACCATTGACAAAGGAATAAATACATAAAGTGTCTGCTTTACAACTTATTTAATAATACGAATCATCAGTTAAAACTTCATATTAGTGTCCAAATCCTGTTTATAGACGCATTACAAAGTATTTATTAACCTTTTAATGAAGTGTGGCAACAACATGCTCCACTAGCTTTACATGTGTGTTTTCAAATCCTTTGATAACCATTAACAAATCCTTTATATATACAATGTTATAATGTGTGCAACAAGAAACTGTTGAAAGAACACATATTATAGCCTTACTAATACCTATTAATCATTAATTCTAGTATTATTTGTTAACAGTAAAGTAGCTATTAGCCTGTAATTTGACCGTTTACCAGTGTTGGTTATTCTACAGTGTTACAAGAAGCCAGACAAGCAGCCGACCTGTCGTGAACACGCCAGCGAAGACCCAGCACTGGCCGTACTTCACGGGGTTTCCGCTGTTTTTATGGTATTCTTTCAGGATTTCTACACTTCCACTCCAGACGGTCGGACTGGTTCCAGCCAAGTAGTTTCCGGACCAGTTTCCCTCCAAGACTCCACCGTCATCGGGCGAGTTTATCTGGATAAAAGAGGAATGTTCAGTTTTCATTTGTAAACATCTACATTGAGTTAATAATACATATTTCCCTCTCAATTATGTTCAATAAAAGCCTACAAAACAACTGATTATATGTATTTGTATGACATGCGGGTGCTTTGAGCTAAAAGCTAACAAATCTATGCTAACGAGTAAAAAATAAATTACTATTAAAAAAGTGTGCTATGCACTACAATAATAATATGTAATAATGTAATATGCTCACAGTGACAATGCTAACAAGCAGGTAATCTTAATGCTAACGTTCTCTGATTAACGCTCGGCACAAAGTACAGTAGCGGCGGATAGGAATGCCATTAGTTTCACTAATTTAAGTACTGGACACATTTCAAAAATTTGATGTGATACGTTGGCGTTAGATAAAAAGTCAGCAAATTATAATTAAACCAAAAAGCGCACATTTAAGCATTGCCAAGACCTTTCTGTCTAAATGTACCCGCTAGCATGCTAACGTTTACTGAGTACTGCTAAACACAGAGTGCAGCTGAGGCTCTGTTGACCTGATGCTGGCACGAGATTAAAAAAAAGGCAGGAAATTATAAATTGAACAGTTCAACCTGAGGGGAAAGTTTGTCACAAATCCCTGGTACATATTGAGGAGAAGGAACAATTGTCTCACCATGGCTGAGATGACTCGCACCACATTAATCGGGTCGCCCCACCCTGAAGGGGGAGTTCCGCTCTTCTCCAGGACGAAGATGCTAGCTTCAAGAATCCCGTCATCAAACTGACATAAAAAAAAAGAACCAGAGTAAATAGTCTTGCTGCTCCATCTATCCACCAACCGGTGAGCGGCGAGCGGCGGCGAGCGGCGGCAGCGGCGGTCGCTCGGCGCCCTCACCTGTCCGTAGCTCCACAACCTCACTCCGATTTGATCCTTCGTGCCGTAGTAAATCCGTCCGATGTCGTTCAGGACGTACTCGTGCCTCTCCTCTTCAGAGTCCATGAACACCGAGTCATCTGATGGAGAACAAGTGACAACATTTTCTCCCATCTGACAAAACATCGGATACTCGTGTGCATTTGTGTTTGTATCCTTTTGTTGAGAACCTCAATTGTGTACCGTGAAAGTTGTGTTACGAGCCGCTACTACCTTTGGTAGGTGTCCCCACTAGCTCCCCGCTGTAGCCAGCTAGCGCTGCTGCTAGCTCTCCGATCGCTCTCCGCTACCCACCGCTAGCTCCTTGCTAGCTCCACCAAAAAAACACCGAAGGTAACGGGAAAAACCGCAGCTCGACGCCCCGGGCAGCAGGGAGCTAGCAGCAGCGCTAGCTTGCTACAGCAGGGACGCTTACCGAAGGTAGGAACGGCTTGTAACCCGGCTTTGACGGTACTATTGTAATATCTGGTCTTCTTCCAATGTACTATTTTCCTTCCTATTTTATTTTTCTACCGTCCGACTCTTGACTACAGGTGGAAAATTTGTATTTGCTAAAAACCTGATCCATTACCATCTTTTTTTAAAAATAATAAATGTTAATGCTCCTTGTGCATAATTACTGTTGAAAGATAGAAACACAACATGTTTTTTAGGGATCGTATGACAGTCAAGTTGTAGAACTTCTGCGTCTGCACTTCAAAATACCTGAAAAATTTGATTTTGAGTTTGTTTCTCAGTTTGTATGGTAATATTTTCAGCACCTCACGCCTCACGCCTAGTTCGCATTTTCTTTCAAATGATGGTAAACAATATTGTGGCCTTTTTGAGATGAAACGCGAGTGATAATAACAAGGGATTCAAAAGTGATGCTTTTAGTGCTTTTAGAGTGCAACACCGTGGAACCAGCAGCCACAGTCTGACCCACGCTGCTCCTAAAGTAGTGTTATTATGATTAGGGTGGCCTCATCATTATGACACCACTTTAGAGAGGAAAGCGGCGTGACCATGGTTTTAAACCTGGCAGCTCACGTTCCCGCCATCTTGGAAAGGGAAGAGATGGATTCCTTCACGAGTCTACAAGGCTACAAGGCTCAGGGGCCAAAAGTGTCCCCGGGCCTTTCTCTACAAAATGACACGTAAAGAGACACAAATCAGCAAGGAAGAAATTCAAAAAGACAACAACAAAGAAATGCAAAATGGCTGTAAGGAGAAGAAGTAACCAATAACTAGGAAAATGAGCAAAACAACCACATAGAGACACCGAACAACCACAAAGAGCCACAAAGCAACCACAAAGAGACGCAAAACAACCATCAAGAGAAACAAAACCACCACACAGAGCCACAAAGAGCCACAAAACAACCGCAAAAAGACACAAAGCAACAACAAAGCATTGTATTCTATTTGTCTCGAGGTGTAATATGCCCATTCTTCAGAGGAATAGTGTTTTCTCTCTCATGGACAGTGAGATGAAAAGATAAATATCTCATGTCTGTCTGAAATATTAGGCGCCCACCAGCCGTCAGTTAGCTTAGCTTAGCATAAAGACTGGAAACAGGAGGAAACAGCTAGCCCGGCTCAGAAGACCTCTCAAGCTTACGACTGCATTTGCAGGTGTTTCTTTTATCTTGACCACCCCCTGTTAATGAACCAGAGACATCCACCTATCCCGTGTTTACCTTCACACCAGGGGTTGAACAACAGGTAGATGTCGTTGGCCGGGTCACGTTTGGACAATGCCTGGCCGTTGGCATTATTCGTTACCACCACGAGTTCATACCGGCCGATGGCGGCCGTGGGGGAAGAATTCACCGACAGCATCATCTTGTTGTCGTCCCGTTTTACGACGGCAGCCTCCCAGCGGTCGTCCTCCAAGTCGTCCACCAAAGGGACGATCACGTGGGTTCCTTTGGACACCGACGGCAGCGGACCTGAGGAGGCGAGGGGACACAGCGCAGTTCATGACTTCGATCACTTTGATGGCAGCAGTTTTGCGGCACCGACTGTCGTGACCAACGCTGATGTTTTTTTCCTCCTTTCGTGGAGCTAAAGTTGTGGATATTCCCAGATTTCACTGTCACTTGAAGATAAAAGCAATGTTTAAATGTCTTAACAGAACCACGAGTCAACATGCTGCAATTACAGTGACAGAAGCTGCCTTCAAAGAAACTAAAGGGCAATCTACACTCTTGTGCGGCTGGTTAAGCAGTTGCATCGACGGACTCGTTTGGGTTTATAGTTCCCGCCTTTTCCATACGCCAGAACAGCAGGTGGCGCAACGAACATTTAGAGTCGACCTGAACACCGACATTCACCGGTATCTCCCGCTAGGAATTTACCACCAATGCAAGACTCATAAAGGATGTGGTTAGCAGACCAATCACAGTATTGCGGGCTGCGTAGCTTTGTTGGATCGCAGCCGCGCAACGCAGCCACGCAACGCAGCCACGCAACTCATCGCACCGACCGCGGCGTCAAAGCGGAGGCTTCTGGGGATTTTTCCTACAGCGTCAGAATCAGCTAAAAATGTGCACAAGCAATAAAAAAAATAAACAATGGCCGGATCTCACTGGCTTTTCACTGTATTTACATTCTCGCTGCCCAGAGGACGAACCTTCGGGCTTCGTTCAGACTTCATCATCTGTAAGCAGCGTGTTGATGCAGTATTGATTCGAAGCAGTGGTTCACTGCAATAGTTTACTAATATGGGAAAAGCTTTTTCCTGCTTTTTTGCATTCATGACAAGTTCAATGCCACTGTCACATCAGTCCTTTAAAAATACAGCCAGGAAGATAACTGCCCATGGCCATGAAATAGCTATGCCCGTACACCTCTTATAAAACATCACCTTTGCACACACACACACAGAGCGCATCTCACGATCTAAGAGGCAATATATCCATGCTCTCCCAGGAGGATTACATATATATTTATTTATTTTTGCAGGAAAGACTCTCAGAATAGCAACCTTTCATTCTTTAAGGTGTTATGACGATTGTGACCTCTTAGAGCCCGGGTGGGGAGGAGGGGTTAAGACTTTGAAATGCATCTCAAACCACAAAGTCACAGCGTTCACCCGTCATCGACTCTCAGTTGGATCTCAGCGTTTATGATTGGGGCTGTGATTTTCCTTCTCGTCAATCAGACTACAGCTTCTTTAACCCCAGCGCGAGGTTTCTCTAAGCAGATCATGAGCAGAGAAAATGTGTTGGAATTAAATTTCCACCGAGGAGGAAAAAAAATTTGACTAAAAACAACCACGGTTCTCATACAGCGTTTCTAGCGTTTCATACATGTTAAAAAAAAAGGTGCTGGAATGAATAAATATCCCACAATATTAATTTGTATGCGATCCACGTCGTCGTGGAAGCAGATGGCCCACACAAAGAGGGTGAGGGAGTAGGAGGTGTCAAACAAAAAGCTTTTGTAGTATTAGCATTATTTTTCTACTTAGTTGCCCTTAAACATATGTTACTTCCTGTTAAGGCAGAAGTTATGTGTTTTAAATTGTATGCACGTAAGAGTCGTAATGTATTCATCTTGTTGGAATTCAAAAGGGTAAACGCAAAAAAATAAAAATAAAATCTAGAATTTTTTCCAGGAATTGCAGGATTTTTTTCTCCAGAAGATAAAACGTTTATGATACTTCACAAATAAACACCACTTGTATGATTTTTAAATGTTAAAAAGCTGAAGTTGGGCTATAAAAAAAACATGATGATCTGTATACTCCTTTTCTCATATTCCCTTACAAACCTCGTTAAGTAAAAAGT
>NW_027176020.1:1862937-1935437 GCF_023055335.1 Clinocottus analis | reverse complement strand
TTACTGTGATTGACAGCCAAATACTTCAAAATCTCTACTTAAAAAAACCCGTCAAAAAACATGGCGACGGCTAGATAACGGAATCACCGAACTCGAGGCTTCGGGTGACGTCACAATGTCCGCTTCTTATTCACAGTCTGTGGTAACACAACATCCCCGATGTCGCTCCAACAATCCAAAGAAACTTTAAGGGTCTCTCACAGAGTGGGAAGTAAAACAAACAAACAAACAAACAAACAGACCGACCTGTTTTCAGCTCCAGGTGGAGTTTGTCGGTGTCGGGGCTGAAGGGTCGAGTCAAGGTGATCCACATCAGGAAGGTCTGTCCTCTGCGGATCACAAAGCGGTCGCTCTGGTAGAGGTCCGTGCGGTGCTCCGTGCGGTTCTTCCCCGTTTTGCTCTTCATCAGGTCGACGGATTGCACTTTCAGGAGCAGGTCTGCGGGTCGGATGGGCCACACAGAAACCAGCACATGAGGGCTGAACCCGATCTCTGTTCATGACACAATCGGAAAAACTCTCTCGGTACGTCGCTTACCATCGAGCTGGCTGTCGACCGCCGGTTCCTCGTCCTTCTCCTCGTCCTTTTCCACCACCGGCTCCGGCTCGTCGTCGAACACCGTCAGCACGGTGTCGCTGAGGTCGTCGCCGGTGCCGCTTGGCTTGCGGCAGCAGCAGGGGCACGCCTTGCGAAGCCATTGCCGACACGCGCTCTCGCCCTCGCTCTCGTTTCTCTCCTGGCTCTCTTTCTCCGGGTCTTCCCCGGGTTCCAGACTGACGGAAGGAAACCGACCCACCGAGGATCTGTTCCGGAAGGAGTGCCTCGACGCCACGGGCATCCTGGAAGGAGAAGAAGGGAACGCCGTGAGGAAACCGAGGGGCACGCCATCCATTATTAGGCATGTAAGGCGCCATTTTTAAACCACCGCCTCTAAAAGGTTGTCTTTACATTAAGCTGATGCTTGCATCCGAAGCAACTTACATTTTTTGCTCTATACCGACACAGCAATTTGGGGTTAAGTGTCTTGCTCAAGAACACATTGACATTAACGAGCAGAGCCGGGGTTCAAACCACGGACCCTCTTGCTTGAAAGACGGGAATGCAAACCACTGAGCCAGTCGCCCTCCTAAACTTTGAAAAACGTTTTTTTATGGCAATACATTGTCTCACTGGGGCATGCTGGGGCTTAAAATGTGCATAAGCCTCCACTTTTCTGTATGATGTGTTTTTAGAAAAAGTGTGGGGTACAAGAAAGGCACCGGAAGCGGATATGTGAGAGAAAGAAAGAACAGTCTTTAAGAATAAATCGGGTCTCACCGTCGCTGTTTAGTGAGTAGAAATCATGCTAATGGCTACTACGATTTCCCTGAATCTTTTTTTTTTTGAGTTGATACAAGCGTCTGAATTGATTTGCTGCAACAAACAGCCTACCGTGTAAAAAAACACAGCCAATGTCTCCATCTGGTGGAGGGCGCTTGGTACTGCACTCGTCATAAAGGCATAGGCTTTCAAGACAGGCAAAAAGGATTAAAAAAGGGATTAAAAGTCAGGCAGTCTATGACGATATCGATGGCTGAAAAATCTTAAGAGATATTGGATTCAAACCAAATTACTGATATTTTCTCTGCATAACTTTTCTGTTCTTTTCTATCTGATCAATTACATTGCATGTGTAAATGTTGGAGGCAACATTGCCGTGGTTGTGAATGTGGCAACAACAGAATATTGTCAAAAGTCACGTGACTCCGATGCATCTTTAGTGTCACCTCCATAACCCTCCTCTCCACAAATCTACATTGCAGATATTTTGCCGATGCAACCTGTTTTCAGAGAGGAACAGAATAATCAATATTTATTTTCGTCCACTACTGTGGCAAATAAACTATCTGGAGTGCTTCCCCTCCGCTCTCAGAGAATCCTTCAGCGGGAAGGCTGCTCTCACGCCGCAAAACCACCGGGACTCATCTGGAGCCAATTCACCAACGCTGAATTACAATCTGATTTATTAAGTCAGTGAAAGCGTCCAGGAGGGTTTTTCTGGGGAGGTGAGCGCAACGTGCTCTGATTCACAACCATGCCGGGGTAAAAACACATTTTCCTGTGTAAGATCAAAAACACCGTGATTCGTCGGCGGAGATAAAAAATCTCATTTCTCAGAGTGTCGAAAGAATCTGAGCAGAAAATGCACGTGTTCTGCCAAACTTAAGCCGGGTGGATCGCTGCAAATCCATCTTATTTCCACCTGCATTTCCTTCTTGCCTCTCTCTCTCCGCTCAACTCACTTCAATCCGATTTGATTTGTCTTTTCCGGCGTCAAGAAACGCTTCGGAAACCCAGTGAAGACCCGCTCCCTCATGCACTTTGCATTCCTCGGCACCTCTGACAGAGTTTGCCGTGTGAGTCGATGAAGCAATAGCAGGACTGACAATGAGTCGGCTTCACATTCATATGCCAATGAAGTTTGGAGACAATACAATAAATCACATGCGACAAAATGTGTGAGGCAACATGTGTGAGGCAGGCTCACGATTGTGTGTCACATTTATTGTCGACAGATGAGGCTCAAAACTACGGAAGCTCATTTCCGCCACAGAAAAAAGTTATAATTTTGCCCCCCCCAAAAAAAGGAAAAAAATTGTCATTATTATGATTTAAAAAAAATATATATAGCAGTATTTTATGGAAGCTAATTTCCATATTTTTGTCATAAATATAACTATATTTAATTATGATTTTTTTGTGTCGTAATTATGACAAAAAAATTAATCATAATTATATATAATTATAATCAGGACAAAAAAAAATGAAAATGGGCTTCCATAAAAAACTGCTATGACCATAAAAAACTTAATCCACGACAACCGGATGAACATGCCGCCTATTACTGTGAGCGCATTAGGAGATGGCTTCAGCTCGGCTCATAGCATGAAACTAACTGAAAATAGAAAATAAATTATCCTTTATTAATCCCCTTGGAGAAATAATTCCCTACATTTAACCATCCTTAGTAATTAAGGAGTTCTGCCGTGAGGCGACAGCCGCCCTCAAACAACTCGGCTTCGGTTAAAATAAAAGATGAGATTTACTTCCGAGTTGCTTTCAATGAAGCGGTTGAAACAATAACTGTTTTACCTTTTCATTCATTCATTTTCACCTGCAGTGATTAGAAGAGGGACGCCTCCGCAGGTTGTGAAAGTTTTGCGGCGGGGTGCGGCGCCGCAAAAGTGTTTATCTGGGGAAATGAAATCCTCCACCAGCACCTGCCTCAGTGCCAAAGAATCCTTGGATGCTCCTCTGAGACGCCGACAGCTGAACCCGCTGTGAAGAGAGACGTTCCCAAAGAACTCACCACGCAGCGCAGACTTTCCTCTGGCTCCCTCGGGGCCTGGACGGCATCCTGACACGCCAAAATGATCCCACTGATCAGATCTACAGATAAGACGTCAAACTCCTGTTCTGAAGAGTGAAGCCAACTCTGAAGCGTCTTAAAGCTGCATTCTCTCTCCTGACCACCAGGGGGCTACTCCTCTGGTTGTATAGAAGTCTATGCTTCATGTGTTGAAGCTGCATTCTCTCTCCTGACCACCAGGGGGCGACTCCTCTGGTTGTATAGAAGTCTATGCTTCATGTGTTAAAGCTGCATTCTCTCTCCTGACCACCAGGGGGCGACTCCTCTGGTTGTATAGAAGTCTATGCTTCATGTGTTAAAGCTGCATTCTCTCTCCTGACCACCAGGGGGCGACTCCTCTGGTTGTATAGAAGTCTATGCTTCATGTGTTAAAGCTGCATTCTCTCTCCTGACCACCAAGGGGCGACTCCTCTGGTTGTATAGAAGTCTATGCTTCTTGTGTTGAAGCTGCATTCTCTCTCCTGACCACCAGGGGGCGACTCCTCCGGTTGTATAGAAGTCTATGCTTCATGTGTTAAAGCTGCATTCTCTCTACTTTCGACTCCTATGGTTGTATAGAAGTCTATGCTTCATGTCTTAAAGCTGCACTCTCTCTTCTGACCACCAGGGGGCGACTCCTCTGGTTGTATAGAAGTCTATACTTCATGTGTTAAAGCTGCATTCTCTCTCCTGACCACCAGGGGGCGACTCCTCTGGTTGTATAGAAGTCTATATAAGTGACTCTACTTCTCTCTTGATGTATTCCCTCAGTAAACATTGTAAACATGAGTTTATGTCTCAATCTCTAGTTTCTAGTCTTCTTCTATACAGCGTGATGTTCATTTAGTACATTATGGTCATTTAGAGTCAAACAGACCATAAGGCAGGGGACGCTTTAGGGGCGGGGCTACCAGGTGATTGACAGGTTGCTTCAAAACAGCGGTCCATAATGTCCATGTTAAATGTGATAGAAAAAATGTGTTAAAGAAAGTTCCTCCTCATGACGTCAGCGGCAAGTTAAATAATAATATACTTCCATATGTTCTTATGGTCTTTACCACGAGGAGCGTGGCGAGCGCTACACTCATGACCCGCCGCCTCGGGGCCGTTCAAACACAACAAGGAGGGAAACGAAAAGCGCTTCACTGAGAATTCAACACACAAGACGGTGACTTCACATTTGACCTCTGAGCCGGGAAACGCAAACACGTTTTGCCTCTTTTTAATGTCAGACAAATATCGATCGCGCCATCAAACCGGCTGGAGACTAGATGCAGCTGGAGGTCACAGGTGAGAGGTCGCATGTTCTAGTTGGAGGAAACGGATCCCTCCCAGTCACACGTTGGGATGAGCAGAATAAGTCTTGACATGCAGAACAAATCCGTCTCATATTTACACCCTTTTTTTTTCTCTCCTACTGTAAATCCAGTGAGCTGGTTTGGGCATGAACTCTCTGCTCACTGGAGAAGTTGTTGCATGTGAGACAATATAAAGTCAGCAGGCTGCACACACACACACACACCCACACACACCCACACACACACACACAGACACACACCCACACACACACACACAGACACACACCCACACACACACACACAGACACACACCCACACACACACACACACACAGACAGACAGACACACGCTGGTTCAAACTCACGTAGTTCCAGCAGAAGAAGAAGAGGTGAGACTGTAGAATGGAGGAAGCTCTTCTGGTGCGTCTTTGCGCGTCTTTTGTGTGTCGTTGTGTGTCGTTGTGTGTGTTTGTGCGCCTCCTCCTCTACATACTTGTGGGCTGAGCCGGTGAGGCCACGCCCTCCCGCTGCACCGACAGCAGTCGGGTCACGTCTCGGCAGCCCGAGCCGTCACCAAAAGTCACATTTAGTGAACAGAAGTCTGATATTTCATGATCATAATCATAAATATATGATCACTCTGGACAATTTAGAGTCCAATTAACCTGCATGTCTTTGGACTGTGTGTGTGTGTGTGTGTGTGTGTGTCCCACGCTGCCACGATGGAGAACGTGCAGCCTCCACACAGAAGTCCCGCCCACTTTAAAGAGCCGATGAGTGACATTAACACACTGATGAAGACTCTGCAGGTGAAGAGGGTAAAATAATGAAGTCATCGATTTCACCCTACAACTTCACCACTTCATCACTGGCATGAAGAGATGCATTTATTGTATTGCAAGTTGTATGACATGTTTTGTTTAAATATGCAAATGAGGCATTAAGTAACAATAACTTCAGATGCAAACAGACGTTAAATAAATGTTTTCGTTCCACGAGAATGAAAGAAGACGAGTTATGAAAGAAAAATACACAAAAATCTATAAATTGACCAGCGCAATTATTTGAGCAGTCATCATTTTTGCAGTATTAGTCTCACTCACTCATTTATTAAACGTTAAATTCTATCAAATGAAGGTGAAATAAATCAAACGGTGGTTTGTCAGCCGACAGAAGAGGTGTAAAAGTAACACAAAGCGTGACGACAATAGTTCAAATTGTTGAAATATCTCAGTGAGTCACGACGACGAGACTGAAGCAGCAGAGTGGAACTCAGCCGTGGACGAGCTTCCTCCGTCTGTGTGGGCGGAGCCACTCCGACTGGTCCAGTGGCTTTCAGACCAACTAAAAGCTCGTGTTTCACAACATGGAGGGACACTGAATACGTGTCGGGCGTGCCGTGAATATTTCTGAGATGTCATTTAGAAACGGGAAAATAAAAGAAACAAAAGCGGTGGATTTACTACCTGCACCTTCAGCGCCCTGAGTCATGGTCTCCACCATAACACCGCCCAGGAAAGCATCGCGGGTTTTGGCGTTGTCTTTCTCTCCAGCACACTTTGGTTTCTGATGACACGACGGACGTCCTCCATCATCCTCAGTCTGTTTGGCGCTCGTGAAGAAGAAGTCCTGAAACCTGGACACGAGTCAGCGATTTGTTCGTCTCAACGTGTTTGAATGCGTCTTTGTGTTTAACGCGAGATGAAGAGACTTCAACCTTCTGTTCTCTGATATAAAACAGGGAAAACTCCTCTTCTCCGCTTTTCTGTGTCTTAAGAAGGAACAAAAAGAGTCTAGAGGAGACGACCAAGCGTCCTCACTAGGACACTAGTACTCTTTTAGCTTAGTAGAGGAGATGTGAGGTCATGTGACCCTGTGGAGTTCCTCTATAAGCTAACATGAGGTCATGTGACCTGGTGGAGTTCCTCTATTACATGAGGTCATGTGACCTGGTGGAGTTCCTCTATAAGCTAACATGAGGTCATGTGACCTGGTGGAGTTCCTCTATAAGCTAACATGAGGTCATGTGACCTGGTGGAGTTCCTCTATAAGCTAACATGAGGTCATGTGACCTGGTGGAGTTCCTCTATAACATGAAGTCATGTGACCTGGTGGAGTTCCTCTATAACATGAGGTCATGTGACCTGGTGGAGTTCCTCTATTACATGAGGTCATGTGACCTGGTGGAGTTCCTCTATTACATGAGGTCATGTGACCTGGTGGAGTTCCTCTGTAACATGAGGTCATGTGACCATGCTAGATTAGCGCTACCGTTTTGCTAGTTAATTTAATATAATTGTTCTATATTTTGTGCATTTTTGTGCGTAACCTGCATGTACAAATGCAGGTGTTGCCAAATAATTTCATAAAGCATCCATCCATCTATTTATTGGAGGCGCTAACTTCCTGTTACCTCTGCAGAACTCTACTAGCACCGACCCGCTAACCGTCAGCATGCTAACGTTGTTCCTCTTCAGCTGAAAAGCGTTAAACATCTTGTTGTTTCCCTTTGTGAGTGTGTGTGTGGTGGTATTTATTTATCTTTTAAATTCCATTTCAGGTGACTTGGACCTGGTCCGACACTCCCAGGGGGCGGGGCTTCTTCAGAGTAACGAACTTAATTCGACACGATGTCGCAAAGCCGAGTATTTCTCAAGAAAAAACGTAACCGACGGTTGATTCATGCGACCGAGACGCACCTAGTGAACCGCCTCCTGAGCGGCACTAAGCTGCATTCAGGGAAAACCTGTCAAAAAACAACAAGAGGCGTGTTGTTTGTTTCTTTTGGAAGGCAGTGACACAATGTGTGCTGTTTTATTAGTGGACCTGTGACTTACTGTGCAACAGTAGAGTGTCATATATTAAACGCTTTACACAACAATAAACAAAAGGAGTGCACTATGAGATGCTCTGGACGCTAAGTTAGTTACACAGAAGCCTGATTTCCCAAAATCAAACCGTTTTCAGGCTCATAGAAGCAACAAGCCGGTCAATTTACTCCATTTTTTTTAACGCATGCACGTGTTGCAGAGGACATCCGCAGACTCACAATCTACACACTTTGCTGAAGGTGTTTCCTCCTCTGACAGGAGCCCCGAGGGCATCGGGCCTCCAGACCCTCAGAGGGGGGGCGGGAGGAGGATCTGAGTGATTGACAGTCTCCTCGAAGACAAGCGGAACCCACTGAGAAGAGAAAAACACCCATTTGCTCCTTTCACACACACTCACACACACTCACACACTCAGAGCAGGAGGTCCGTGACGGAGGGCAGCAGCGCCGCCAGCTCCGCCTCCACGCCGGCCAGCTGAGTGACGGGGTTGCCGCGCAGGTCGAGGCGCTTCAGCCCCGGGCAGGACGCCAGCGGCTGGAGGGACGCCAGCGTGGAGATGTCTGGAGGTTTTTGGGTTAAAGGAGACGAACAGAAAAACAACAACAAGGCGGGCGCTGCCGGGGTGCGTTCCATTTCGGAGGAGATGGAGAACGGTGACACCCGCGTGGCGAATAGGACGCCGGGATGCGAATTAATTCGGCTAAATATAAATTTAAAAAAAAACCTGCGCGAGAAGGCACGGCGCTGCAAATTATGATTCAACGGGAAAGAAGACGGAGAAGGTGAAGCACGACGACTCCTCTTGAGGGAGGCGAAGCGTGAAGGAGAGAAGAGAGCAGCAAAGTGGCTTCTTCTTCTTCCTCCTAATTAAAAAATACACAGGTGAAAACAACAACATTACTCTGACGCTGACGCGTCTGCGTGAGCGAAGTGATGTTCTGCTGCAGGAGGTATTTCAGGATCTCCAACAGTTTAAGTGAACACTGTCTTTAGAGTATCTTCACACACCAGGGTCCATTCACAAAAGCAGCATTTTTACCTCTCGGAACAAAAGGAGCTGCTGGTCTACCGCCGCACGGATCGGTTTATTAGTTTGTTGTTGTGAGACTTTAGTGGATCAGAATGAACCTTTTTAAAACATCCAAAAGTCTCGTGACAACATAAACACAGTAGCAGGTGATGCAGCAACAGGGCAGCAGCTCCAGAGCTCTGAGAGGTTAAATCAGTGTTTCTGTGAATGGAGTCTGGTGTGAGAGCAGAGACAACAGCTTCAGATCAGTCAGAAAGGTGTCTGACATCAAGGAGACGAGGTGAAGATATTTTAAATACTCATTTGGGGTTCATACGCCTGCTGGAAAAGAGGTGCAGGAGGCTGTTAGCTGCTTCTGCTGCAGTAAAACTCGGTACTGTCCCTTTAAATGACCTCTTTCCTGACGTAGAGTAAACGAACAACACCTGACTAAGTAAAATATTATATCGAATGCATGAAAATAACTTCTAAACATCGCACAAATGAATGAATAAAATGCCAGCGTGAGGATACTGTTGTTCCTCAAGAGGACTTCCTCCAGTTTGGGGAGGTGATAAACTCCCTCCAGGCTTTCTATGGAGTTATCGTCGACCTCCAGGACCTGCAGGGGGAACAGAAAGAAGTTTAATCAAACGCGTCGCAGAATAAAAACTTATCTTTCCTCCCGATCGTCTCCCCGCTGGAGGGAAATTGTGAAAGTGACGGACGTGTGACGGGATGGTTATCACCTGCAGGCAGCGCAGCATGGCGAACTGAGGAGGCAGCCGCTGCAGCTGATTGGACGACAGGTTGATGTGGGTGACCAGCAGCAGCTGGTCCAGGTGGCACAATGTAGTCAGCTTCTGTCGGGGAAAAGAAGAAGGAAACAAATCATGAAAAACACCAACAAGTCGATTCCGTTCATTTGCGTCACTCTGGACCGACCTTGCCCGACAGACTGAAGACGCGCACTTCAGCGTACTCCATCTTCAGGATGGTGTTCTCGATCATGAACTTGCTGCACAGGTCGGCGTAATAAGCCGAGCGCATGGAGTCCACTTCCTGAGGGGGGAAGGAGGAAGTCAGAAATCTCATTTCCTGCTCGGTGCGAGGCGGCGCGGCGGTGTTGTGGGAGACTCACCCTGAGCGTCTGGAAGTGAGCGAGCGTCTCCTTCTCGTATCCCAGAGGGTCCAGCGCCCTCATGAGGAGGATGATGGTCAGTAAACACCCTGCAAAGGACGAGCAGAGGTCAGCGCGCGCAGCTCGTGTGTGGAGGAGGAGGAAAGCTCGAGAGCACGCGACGCCTCTGAAGTGCACGCACACTTGTTGAGCGGCTCCAGCTCCTGCAGCTGGTTGCAGGACTGCAGCTCCGACTGCAGCACCGAGGTCTTCTCCACGGAGAGCTCGCTCCTGCAGGACGCAAAGAGCGCACTCGTTACTCTGGACGGATGAACCGGGTCTGCAGACAGAGTGTAACGCCGCCTCGTTCCTCCTCATGGATACTGAGCAGCCATTTCAGACCGTAGAGTCCAGATTATTATTATTTTTTCCTTTTATTTGTTGCCATAATTTATACACATAAATATACACACATGCACATAAATATACACACATTTATATACATTTATACACTGCATAAGAAAAGCATGAACATCATGAGTACCTGAAGAGTTCCTGATCTGTAGCAGAGTCCCGACACCAACTCTCAGTCCGGCCTGCGGAGGTTAAAGAGTTCAAAGTTAAAGAGTTAAAAGTTAAAGAGTTAAAAGGTTAAAGAGTTAAAAGTTAAAGAGGTAAAAGTTAAAGAGTTAAAAGTTAAAGAGTTAAAAGGTTAAAGAGTTGAAGAGTTAAAGAGTTAAAAGTTAAAGGTTAAAGAGTTAAAAGTTGAAGAGTTAAAGAGTTAAAAGGTTAAAGAGTTAAAAGTTAAAGAGTTAAAAGTTAATGAGTTAAAAGGTTAAAGAGTTAAAGAGTTAAAAGTTAAAGCGTTAAAAGGTTGAAGAGTTAAAAGTTGAAGAGTTAAAGCTTTCAAAGTTGGAGAGTTAAAAGTTGAAGAGTTCCAGAGTTAAAAAGGTAAACAGTTAAAGAGTTAAAAGGTTAAAGAGTTAAAAGGTTAAAGAGTTAAAGATTTAAAAGTTGGAGAGTTAAAAGTTGAAGAGTTAAAAGGTTAAAGAGTTAAAGAGTTAAAAGTTGAAGAGTTCCAGAGTTAAAAAGGTAAAGAGTTAAAGAGTTAAAAGGTTAAAGAGTTGAAGAGTTAAAGAGTTAAAAGTTGGAGAGTTAAAAGGTTAAAGAGTTAAAAGTTGGAGAGTTAAAAGGTTAAAGAGTTAAAAGGTTAAAGAGTCAAAAGTTCTAGAGTTGACAGCGTGACGTTGCCTGCGGCCTCAAGATGGCCGCCGCCTCACCCGTGTACAGAGCACAGTCTCTGTGCGTGTGCTTCTCCATCCAGTGCACCGTCAGGTTGTGCTCGGTGCTGATGTCACTGATCGTTCCAGGAGGAAGCTCACAGGTCTGAGCCGGGGTCAAGGGTCAACGGTTTATTTCATACAACACACACACACACACACACACACACACACACTAAAATAAAAATAAAAAATCGGATTTTGCCAAATAGACACAGAGTCTCAGAGTGAAGAGCACGGATGGAAACGTGCAGCAGCTGTGATGAAGAACCGTACGACACGTGAAATCACAACCACCACAGCCGGTTGGCATGACAACGGATGTGTTTCAAAGAGCAAAATCCAATAAATGCTTTTAGTCGAACACAAAGACACAAAGACACGAGGAACACACTCCTGTCTTTGTGTAACATCCTGTTCATGTGAGGAAGATGGAGAGAGTGTGTACAAATTATGTATGTATATATATATATATATATATATATATATATATATATATATATGAAGAAGAAGAAAAGAAGAACAAGAAGAAGAAAAAAGAAGAAAAAGAAGAAGAAGATGAAGAAGAAGAGAAAAAAGAAGAAAAAGAAGAAAAAAAGAACAAGAAGAAAAAAAAAAGAAAAAGAAGAAGAAAAAAAAAAAGAAGAAGAAGAAGAAGAAGAAGAACCTGGACAGGAATTCCTGCTGAGGCACCGGCATCTCAACATCAACATCAACATCAACAACAACAACAACAACAACAACAACAACAACAACAACAGCAGCAGGTCAGGATACCCACACGGCGCTGTGTTTGAGTCGCGGGTGAACGCTCCTCCACTCCGCCCTCTGAGGTTTCCCGTCCAGCACCAGCATCAAGCCGCCGGACTTCACGGGGAAGAGAACGGAGCGATGGAACAGCGTGAGGACGAGGAAACGGCTTCACGGCACGGAAAAATAAACAAATAAACAAATAAACAAATAAACGAGTCGCTCACGTTGACGGGCCGGGAGAACGCCACGGAAACGCTCTCGTCGTCGCGGCTGACGAACACGCAGCTGATCATCTCCTCGCGCTCCGCTGGGGAGAAAGAACACAGACACACACACACACACACACACACACACACACACACACACACACACACACACAACTGTTAAAACAAAGCGTACGTATGTGCGTTAAGTGTGCGCGTGCGGTCTGGAGGACTCACCGCGGCCGAGCAGCCAGCGGTAGTAGAACCAGGCGCTCTGGTCGTTGGGGTCGGTGAAGAAAGCGTTCTGCACGAGCTCGTACTCTGGAAGATGAAGAAAAGAAAAGCTGGAATTATTCATGATGAATGTGTGTAATAGTACACACATTGTGTACTTATACAGCCCTCAGGCCTTGACCTCTGACCCCCGTGCTCATGTCGCGTTCATGTCGATTGTGGGTTATTATATTTATATATGTTTAGTTTTAACTCCTTGACTTTAAACTTCTTAACACTGTGTATAAATGTCACATTGCTATGAATTGTGGGTAATTCCCTTTTGAGCAAAGTCTGCAGAAATGGGGCCTGACAGAAATATTCGAAAGAGGGCTCAAAAACAACTAAACCCTCCTAACGAGACGGTGCAAAGCGTCACACTGCCCCCTGTCTGCGGCCCTGAGGCACTGCGCCGCCGAGCCGGCGTTCACCTTTGAGGAGCTGCTCCTCGCAGACGCGATGGGAGGCGGTCTGCGGGGAAGGAGGCGGGGAGGCGCGGAGGGGAGAAGGAGGAGCAGCGGGAGGAGGCGGCGCCGGCGGCTCGGGGGACTCCGGGTGCAGCAGCGGCAGCAGCGTGCTGCGGTAGTGCCAGCTGGAGTAGTTGGAGAAGTTGGAGCCGATGAGGCGGTCGGTGAACGCCAGCTCCTGGTCGACGGGAACGCCGGACATCTTCACCACCACACGCCGGTAATCCCAGCAATGGACTGGGAGGAGGAAGAGGAAGAGGAGGAGGGAGAGAGCAGGAAGTGAGTAAAGACATCAGATCTGAATGAGCTTCCTTCTCCTTCCCGCTCGCCTCCGTTGCTCACAGTTGCGGTCGTCCAGACTCAGGCAGCGGTCGCACAGGCTGAGCTCTCGGGTCCAGTCAGGCCGAGGCAGGCGGGTGGAGACCCAGCCCCGGTGGTGCCAGCTGCCGTACGACTTGGGGTTCACCTTCAGGCAAGACTCCAGGAAGGACAGCTCGGCCTCGTAAATCTTCTGCATTTCGTCCTCGTCCCTAGAGAGCCAACAGAAAAAGACACACAATCGTCTCCGTCACGTCTCCGGTGATTTTCCCCGTTTTAAAAATCTGTGACGCGTTCGCGGGGTCGCGCTCTGACTTCACGGTCTCCAGGTGCATCAGGGTCTCTCTCCTGTAGTTCCACAGGGTCCCGAAGTCCGGGTTGGCCGAGAGGAGCTGCTGGGTGACCTGGAGGGCGTCCTCATCCTGGACGCCCTCTTTCCTCTGGAAGAGTCAGAGAGACGGACGGTGAGAAATGAGCACAGGAACCAAACCAACAGGACTTCATCTTCAGTAACAACAACGACCTTAGAGAAGCAGGCGTCACGTGCGGCCACGTAGACCTTCAGCTTCTTCTCCCGCTCCTTCCTCTTCTCCTCCTCCTGCTGGGCGGTCGACTTCACCTTCACTCGGCCGTGCTGTCCAGAGAAACAACAACAACAACAACAACAGAGTAATAATCACTGCAGGAGACATTCATTTAGCATTTAGTTATTTTACTCACAACAATTATTATGTTTGCTTATTTAGTTCAGTTTTTTTTTTTTTGCCTTTTCCTCTTAATAGTTTTGTGTTTTGTTTGCTTTTAGTTTGTTTGTTTTACAGGTATTGTTAGCTTTTTGGATTGTTCTTATGTTTATATAAGGTTATATACAAGAGGAAGCAGGTAAGGGACCAGCATGCACCTGGGTGGAACT
The DNA here is from genome assembly GCF_023055335.1 of Clinocottus analis. Classification (NCBI taxonomy): domain Eukaryota; kingdom Metazoa; phylum Chordata; class Actinopteri; order Perciformes; family Cottidae; genus Clinocottus; species Clinocottus analis. The sequence continues at coordinate 1,921,585 of NW_027176020.1, read as the reverse complement.
ATGTTGTTTTCTTTTTACCAGAGCAGGAGACACTACAATCCCACCATGCACAATATGAACCACTACATGCACAATATGAACCACTACATGCACAATATGAATCATTACATGCACAATATGAATCATTAAATGCACAATATGAACCACTACATGCACAATATGAATTATAACATGCACAATATGAATCATAACATGCACAATATGAACCACTACATGCACAATATGAATCATAACATGCACAATATGAACCATTACATGCACAATATGAATCATAACATGCACAATATGAACCACTACATGCACAATATGAACCACTACATGCACAATATGAATCATAACATGCACAATATGAACCACCACAGTGAATAAGCATATCTCAGCATTGCATTGAGCCAGTGACACATCTCTTACCATCCTTCCTGTTTGTGCAGAAGACTATGTCCTCCCAAAAAAGATCTGTTTGAGATGGAAAAAGAGCAATTATATTCAGGTCCACGTTATTAATAACGTATTAATATATGTTTAAATATTGAGTGAAAACACTGCAGTTAGCAGCCTCGTTAGCCCCGTGTCCAGTCAACAACACTGGGCTGAAGGAGCAGAACTACAGTCGCCTCCGACGATAATGTATTTATATTTATAAAATATAATTTTTTTATGACGCACGAGCACCAGCCGCCGCGCGGTTTACATCACGAGACACTCACCTGGTCGGTTGTTTCCTCGGCTCGTCGTGTGAGAGTGTGTATCGGGTGTAGTTTGATTTGTCGTGTCACTATCGGGCTTTCCGACAACTACAAGTATTCACTTCCGGCTCAGGGAATGTACGTCACAAGAGCGCGTCATTTCGCGACAGCGTGTGATTTCTTTGTCGCCCTCTGGTGGAATGAACGGCGAACAGCAGCAACGCGCATAATACGTTGTTAAGACAGCCAGGACTGACTTCAAAATAAGAGCACACTTCCGGTGGATAAAACACTGTATTCAAAGGATATTTTGTATTTCTATTGTGTGAATATATATGTATACATAATAACGACAGCATGACACCTTGGAAGGTACCTCTTGCAATATCAGGACATCGTGATTTCAAAATAAAAGGTCTAGAAAATCACATTAAAGAGCCAATGTGTCTCAAATTTCAGATTATATTTGAAAGGAAATTATCCATGGTTAACAAACTTCACTTCAAATTAATATTAGAGCACCTCGAGATGTCACTCAGCGACAATCAGGACATTCTGATGTTGAATTACAAAATAAGAGCCCTTTAAAAATCTCCATGAGCTGACTTCAAATCAATCATGCGACAAATTATAAGTACTTTTTGTACTTTGAGTATATTTTGATACTAATACTTTTGTACTTTTACTAATGCTTTTAAATGCAGCTCTTTCAGTTCTAACTGAATATTTCTACCATTAATATTATACTTTTACTTCAGAGAAATATAGGAATACTTCTTCTTCCTACTGCTACAAGGTATAAATTATACAATGCACTATATTTAACACTGCTTATTAATTATCTAGAAAAAAGAAAACATGAGAATCTAAACATTTATAGTGCAAGTTAAAACCAGTATTACAATATATAATAGAGTAATATAAATCAAATTGTTATTGCCGATGAATACACTAAGTGTATGAATATGCATAATGATGAGTATTCATCAAGAGGTATTATGCTCATTAAGCTGTTATGATTAACTGCAAGGCTCCAATTACCTTTCAAACTAAAAGCCTTTTATTAAGCAGCCGCCTCGAGCATTTCCCTTTTTAATTGTATAATTCCTCAAGATAATTATTTATACAAAGTGTGATTTTAAAATGACGAGGTGATAAAAAACTAAACCTTCATCGTGTAAACAAAAGCCGACATTAACGCGCACACATTGAATCGTTTGTTTTATTTAAATACAGAGAGGAGAAACAACGCTTTGCCTGCTGAATTCATCATCTCAGTGGAGAAGTTCTGCAGCTTCTATGTGAATAAAAACCCTGGAACGTCTTTATTTAATTCTCACTAAACAGCAGAGTCATCTCTGGATGAGTTCTTCAGTCGCATGAAATAACGTGATGAACACAATACTTTGGGTCATTAATGTTCCTTTGAATCTCCAAAATAAGAGCATGCGATCTGGTGCAGGTTACTGGTTGTAATGTTTTATTAGAGCTTCTCTTATAACAGTGTCATCATTATGGTGATGTCATCATTATGGTGATGTCATCATGACAATCATTTAAATTTACATCGACTTGTGTTTGAGATTTATTTTAAAACATCTGAAGCGGCTGAGTTTATTCACACTTCTTTCTTCTCTCTCTCTCTCTCTCTCTTTCTCTCTCTCTCTCTCTCTCTCTCTCTCCCTCTCTCTCTCTCTCTCTCTCTCTCTCTCTCTCTCTCTCTTTCTCTCTCTCTCTCTCTCTCTCTCTCTCTCTCTCTCTCTTCCTGTCTGTCTTCCTGAAGGTTTTCATGTGCAGAGAATTATCCTTTTTTGCATAAATTAAACATCGTAAGTGACAATAAAATTCAAAATAAAAGTATGTACAATAATCCAGACACGTGAATAAAAAGTAAAATAAAAGTACAGCAAAAATAAAAATTTTAAATCGGCTCGGCTCGTTCATTTAAAACAACGGCGGCGACATAAAAACTAGTTTTGCCATCGTGAGACACGCCGGTCGACATATTCACGTTTCCTTTGCAGACGGTACTTTCACCGGAACATGGAGGCCAAATTAAACCCTAAAGGAAGGAAGACGGTGGCAGTATAAGCTCAGTAAAAACATCAAAATTTCCCAAAAATTCCTTTTTCATGACATGATCCCGTAATGTTTAACCGAAGCCTTCTTTTATTTAAAATATTACGTTAATTATTCTCGCTAAAGTACTTTTTTGTTTTTCATTTTCAATCACGACTGTTCTTCTAATTCAGAGTCCAGCTCGTACGGCACCACAGATCTGTAGCCCGACGTCTCAGAGAAGTTCAGGGTCATCTGGTTGTCGAAGTTTCTCCCGATCTGAAGCGTGGAAAGCCAACCGAGAACGTTGTCGAAGAGGCTCGTTGGATTCTCCCTCTCGGGCAAAAGCGCAGGAGACGAAGCTGGACTCTCTCCTTTCACTGTGGACGAGACCAACACGGAAAATACTGTTCAGGAAAAGATCGTAAATCATTGAATTAGGTTTAGAAAAAGATCGTGAATTACGACCTAAGATTGAGGAAAAGATCAGAGATCATTCAATTAGGTTTAGTAAAAGATCGTGAAACACTGAATTAGGTTTAGGAAAAGATCGTAAATGACTGAATTTAGGTTTAGAAAAAGATCGTAAATTACGAAATCGGGTTTAGGAAAAGATCGTGAATTACTCAATTTAGGTTTGTAAAAAGATCGTAAATGACTAGATCAGGTTTAGGAAAAGATTGTAAATTACTAAAATGTCTCCGTTCGTTATCGTATGTGTTTTTCCTGAAGCACGGTCTCATGGGCGACACCGAAAGGGGCGGGACTTAGAAATAAGGATCCCATGTGTACTTACAGTCTGGGAGGAAGATGTCCATGCTGCTCTGCAGAAGAGTCGAGAGTTTCACTTCGATCAATTTATCCAGTTTTTCAATTTCCTGGTCGATTTTCGAGTACAAGATGTCCTCCTTCTCCTTTCCATCCTTCCTCTTGCTGCCAAGACTCTTGGCTAAAAAAAAAAGGAAAAGAAAAGATATCAGGAACAACAGAACATAGATGGGAGAAGACCAATCGATCATAAAACCTCAACACTCACGCAGTAACTTGGACTTCGGGCCCGTCAGACTCCCCTTGGCCACCTCCTGCAGCTGGACGAGCGTCTTCCTGAAGCCCTTCATCAGCTCCAGCTCCCTCTTCATGTACTCCTCCTTCAGGCGCTGCTTCAGCACCAGCTTCAGCTGCCGCCGCCCGAAGTTCTCCTCAATTCTCCGGCGGGCGTCGTCTATGTCGGGGCGGAAGAGCCGGCCGCCGTTCCCGGCCACCATCTCCTCGATCTTCTCGAACAGCTCCACCGCCTGACCCGCGTCCGCCTTCTTGGCGTTGTTCATGACGTGGTATCTGTTCTCGCACTTGTCTATCAGCCAGCGCAGGGCGGCGTGCCCCCTCTCGATGTGCTCCTCCACGGACTCGTCCGCCAGGTTGTCCCCGTACGTGAACAGGACCAGGGCGTGCTTCCAGACGCCGGCGCCGAAGAGGTCCAGGTGCTCCTGCAGGGCGGCCCGCTGGGCGTCTCTGAACGTCAGGTCCAAGGGGACGACCAGCAGGACGGCGTGGACCCCCGAGGGGTTCAGCGACAGGCCGCGGACTATCTCTTGGTCCCTCTCTTTGGTGCAGTCGGATGGGTTCCTCCGCCAGCCAGGGGTGTCGATGACTGTGACCAGCCTGCGGGCAACTTCCCCTTTCTCCACCTGACAGGACTCGTTCTCGCTGGGGGCGAACACTTCTTTGCGCAGGAGGGTGTTTCCTGTCGCGCTCTTCCCGAACGTCTTCTGACCGAGCAGCACGACCGAGAGCTCCGGCAGTTCTTTGCTGTTGTCTGAGGAGAAGAAAAACGAAAAATTACATCCAGTACATACGATGCTAAAAGAGTAAATGATGAGTCGGACAATCGCAAGAACAAGGAAGTGCATCACTGCTTCACTCTTTCTTTTATATTATAGGTGCTTATGTTATAACAAAGATTACTAAAAGGTTGTTTGAGCTCGTTAAAGATGCAATACGTAAGATTTAGCCATAATTTTAGTCATTTTCAGCAGTCATTTTCTCAAAGACTTCTATACAACCAGAGAAGTCACTTCTCTGTGGTCAGTAGAAAGAATGCAGCTCTAACACATAAAGCATAGACTTCTATACAACCAGATATGTCACCCCTCGGTGGTCAGTAGAGACAAGTAGAGTCATTTTATCATAGACTTCTCTACAACCAGAGGAGTCGCCCCCTGGTGGTCAGGAGAGAGAATGCAGCTTTAACACATGAAGCATAGACTTCTATACAACAAGAGGAGTCGCCCCCTGGTGGTCAGTAGTGAGAATGCAGCTTTAACACATGAAGCATAGACTTCTATACAACCAGAGGAGTCGCCCCCTGGTGGTCAGTAGTGAGAATGCAGCTTTAACACATGAAACATAGACTTCTATACAACCAGAGGAGTCGCCCCCTGGTGGTCAGTAGAGAGTAATTTTCTCATAGACTTCTTTGACGACCCGTTTATACCTCTGAGGAATTTTCTTTTGGCCACGACTTGGCTTTGCCTCGTTTGTGCCGCCTCCACCACGCTGGATCTTCTCTCTTGGATCGTCTGAAACACCTTGTAGTCCGGGGCGAAGTAGTCCCAACCGTTCACGGCCACGCACTCGGTGATCTTCTCCAGCAGCTCGGCGATCTGAGTCCCGTCGTCCGCGTTCTTGTTATTGACGACGTGATATCTGTTCCCGCACCGGTCCACCAAGGACCTCAGCGCCTCGCCTTCCCCTTCGATGTACTCCTCCGCGGTGTGCGTTCCCAGCCAGTCGCCTCTGGTGAAAACCACGATCGTGCGTTCCCACACGTCTTCTCCGAGGAGCTCCACGTGCGACGTCACCGCGTCCAAGTGGTTGGCGTTGAACGACGCGTCCGCGTCGATCGCCAGCAGGAAGACGTGCGGCCCCGGCGGGCACAGGAACTGGCTGCGTATCACTTCCTCCCTCGTCGCGCCGGGAGTGTCCAGCGCTGAGAAGCCTTTCCACCAACCCGGCGTGTCGACGACGGTTATCTCCGTTTTGCCCACGAAACCCCGCCGGGCCACCGAGCGAGCCGTTCTTATCCCGTCTTCTTGCTCTTTGCAGCCCAGGATGGAGTTCCCCACTGAGGTTTTCCCAACGGTTCGGCTTCCCAAGAGAACCACGCGGAGCTCTGGGAGGGTTTTCCTATCTTCTTTGTGGGACAAAGACAAAGCGAGATTAGTCCTGACCAACACCAGTTATTGAAGTCACCTCGGACAGACACATCATTTGCTAAATGAACATCATGCTGTATAGAAGAAGACTTGAAACTAGTTTACAATGTTTACTGAGGGAATACATCAAGAGAGAAGTAGAGTCATTTGTAGACTTCTATACAACCAGAGGAGCCGCCCTTGGTGGTCAGGAGAGAGAATGCAGCTTCAACACATGAAGCATAGACTTCTATACATCCAGAAAAGCAACCCCTTGGTGGTCAGAAGAGAGAATTTAGGTTGAACACATGAAGCATGGACTTCTATACAACCAGAGGAGTCACCCCCTGTTGGTCAGGAGAGAGAATATACTTCTATACAACCAGAGGAGTCGCCCCTTGTTGGTCAAGAGAGAGAATGCAGCTTTAACACATGAAGCATATACTTCTATACAACCAGAGGAGTTGCTCCTTGGTGGTCAGGAGAGAGAATGCAGCTTTAACACATGAAGCATAGACTTCTATACAACCAAAGCTGTCGCCCCCTGGTGGTCAGGAGAGAGAATGCAGCTTTAACACATGAAGCGTAGACTTCTATACAACCAAAGCTGTCGCCCCCTGGTGGTCAGGAGAGAGAAAGCATTTTAAGGTATCCATTGTGACACTCACCTGGAATGAGTCTCTTTATTTGTCGCCTCTGTTCTTCGGACCTCCTCCTTCTCTCTCCCGCCCTCTCGGCCACCTCCCGCTGCTTCTCTTGAATGGCGCTCAGCGTCTGCTCGTCCACCTGGTAGCACTTGCCGCCGTTGTCCCACGCCACCTCGTCCACCTTCCGCAGCAGCCGCGTCACCTGACCGTAGTCCGTCCGGTCCTTGTTGTTGAACACGTGGTAGCGGTTCCTGCACCGCTTCGTCAGCCACTGCAGCGAGTCGCCCTCGCTCTCGATGTGCTGCTCTATCGTCTTGCCGCCCAGGAAGTCGCCGCAGGTGAAGAGCACCACCGTGTGGCGCCAGACCCGCTCGCCCAGCAGCTTCATGTGCTCCTCCACGGTCCTCCTGCTCTCCGCGGAGAAGGCCGAGTCCACGGGGACGACCAGGAGGAAGGCGTGCGGGCCGGGCGAACACCTGGACGCGTTGAGCTTAAACCGCCGCTTGTCGCCCTCCGGGATCTCGGTGAGGGAGAGGGAGCGGCTCCACCCAGGGGCGTCGACCACCACGAGCCGCCGTCCCTCCGCCTCCGCCTGCCTCACTTCGGTCTGGGAGGTTCTGGTTCGGCCGCACTCGAACCGCTCCTCCCTCAGGATGGTGTTGCCGGAGACGCTCTTGCCGGCCCACCGCTCGCCGATCAGGATGAGCCTGACCTCCGGCAGGACGGTGCTCTCGCTCCCGTCTGCAGACACAAAAGAAGTATTTTTTTGGAAACTTGGACCAGAAACTTATTGTAGAACTGAGTCGCCCCCTGGTGGTCAGGAGAGAGAATGCAGCTTTAATACATGAAGCATAGACTTCTATACAACCAGAGGGGTCGAGAGTAGAGAGAATCCAGCTTTCAACACATGAAGCATGGACTTCTATACAACCAGAGGAGTCGCCCCCTGGTGGTCAGGAAAGAGAATGCAGCTTTAACACATGAAGCATAGACTTCTATACAACCAGAGGAGTCGCCCCCTGGTGGTCATGAGAGAGAATGCAGCTTTAACACATGAAGCATAGACTTCTATACAACCTCTGGAAGACAAAAGAACAATTTTTTGGAACTTTGGACCAGAAACTTTGTGAAACCGGCTCCCTTTGCGCTCGACGATGATGGATTTTGTTGCGATCAATTAGTTTCTTTCGTCAAAACGACTGCGGCAGGTCTCGTGCTGAGCAGGAGGAAAGATGAGGTAGACGGGTAAACCGGGAAGACGGCGTCGTAGCGGGCGTCGTAGCGGGCGCCGCCGCGGCGTCTTCTCCTGACTGACAAGACGAGGAACGCTCCGGTGAACTTGTGCCTGTTCGGTTCCTCTGGGACTTTGCGTCGGAGTTATTTTCGACTCCATTAATCCCTTTTTATTCGAAGAGACGCAGACTGAAGATTGTCAGTGAGTTGAGAAACATTTTTAGAATGACCCTGAACCAAAACAAAATCATTTTTGACGCAGGGGGGGATAAAACACCTTTCCTTTGTCGCAAAACAAATGAGAAATACAAGAAGTGACGAGGCAAAATCGAAAAACTTGTAGGACTTGTGTTATGTTCAGAGGTTATCTGAGCCACGGTGTTATCACAAGGACATTTATGTAGATTTACACGTAAATCTACACCACAAAGTACAAGACTCAGAACTTATTGTCGAGCTGATTCGCAGCGTCAATGACACGTTTGAAAGAACTATTTCTATGAAGTATTTAAATGAGTATTTCAATTTAATTGAGGTGGAGTTCCAAACAAACCAAGGAAGAGGATTGTTTTGATAACCACGTACGGGAATCTAAAAGGGCGAACTCTTCTTACTGGCAGTCACGTCCGGTAGAACTGGTTTGCGTTGGCAAGCGTCTGCAGGTGTCGTGTAACCTTTGTGTGTTTCTTTTAATGCGAACGCAAGACTGACAGTGCGAGGAAGGAATTAATGCATCGTGGACACCATAGTCCTGTTTTGCATTGACAGTAAACAACTCATAAAGTGGATGAGTTAAAGGGAACACCGTGAGCTTTGACAGCTGATCTGAGCTGTGAATTGAAGAAAAAACCAGGCACCTTGAATGCATCGCGAAAAGTGTGCAAACGTTTCCACCTTCTCTGATTCACACGCCGAAGGTGGAAGTGAGTGTTTACGCTCGAACGCGTCGATTTGACCTCAAAAACAATTTGCACGTCGAACATAATCAAAGCAACATGAAGAAGAAGGCCTCTTGGAGAAAATCAATTGGCACAACATCGATTCCTTGTTACTGTGCGAGTGCGTGAACGATGCAGCCTTGAACTACACACTGACCCGTTTATCTTTTTTAGAATAAAACTCACCGAGATCCTGATCCATTGTCACACGTCTTCTCCTCTCAAAGCCGAGTCGGGGGTCGACTGCAACTGAAGCGTTTGCCCTCGAGGAGGAAATGTTGGAAGGGAACGGGGATTCGGGGGCATATCCACCGGCCTTCTCGCCGCGGCTTTCCCGAAACAAGTGAGACAAACAAAGCGACGTGACCCAGTCTCACCTTCCAGTAGGAACCGGTTTCACAGGTTACAGGTAAGGAGCCGCTGCTCATACCCTCGTGACATGCTGTCACAAGCTTTGTTGTCTTTTGAATTGAGGGCTATTTTAAACCTGCTATGTTAAGTATGAAAGGGAGCAAAACAAAAATAAAAAAAAAAACATTTAAAGTGTACTTTTTGTGCTTTATTTTGTAGTTGCAGCAGCAGATTTTACAAACTGTTTTTTTGAGCAGTATTTGTTCTTCTTTTTTTCCAGAGGAGTCGCCCCCTGGTGGTCAGGGGAGAGAATGCAGCTTTAACACATGAAGCATAGACTTCTATACAACCAGAGGAGTCGCTCCCTGGTGGTCAGGAGAGAGAATGCAGCTTTAACACATGAAGCATAGACTTCTATACAACCGGGGAGTCGCCCCTGGTGGTCAGGAGAGAGAATGCAGCTTTACCACATGAAGCATAGACTTCTATACAACCAGAGGAGTCGCCCCCTGGTGGTCAGGAGAGAGAATGCAGCTTTAACACATGAAGCATTGACTTCTATACAACCAAAGGAGTCCCCCCTGTGGTCAGTAGAAAGAATGCAGCTTTAACACATGAAGCATAGACTTCTATACAACCAGAGGAGTCGCCCCCTGGTGGTCAGGAGAGAGAATGCAGCTTTAACACATGAAGCATAGACTTCTATACAACCAGAGGAGTCATGTATTTATTTGTATCAAAACAGAGAACTTTACAAACTAAGGACAGGAAGTTTAACACATTTCGTGTGTGCGTCCTCCTGGAAGAAACCCGACCCTTTCAGTCATGTGACCTTCAAACGGCCTCGCGGGGCCTTCAGGCTCCAGGATACGACCGCTCGTCCAACAGATCGGACATCTCCATCCAGGACAGGTCCCACTGCACCTCCGTCACGTCCGGGTCGGTCGCAGGAAGCTGCGCTTCAGGAAGTTTCTCTTCTGGAAGCTTCTTTTTGGAGAAGAGCCAACAGCGACGGGTGCAAAACCTTCACACAAATTAAAATATGAATAAAGTCCAGAGTTGATTTTATTCAAGCTGAATTAAGTAAAATGTCATTAATAGATACATTCACATTGTTTAAATCAGCTCAATGCATAGTTCTGTATGTATAGATCTACACATAGTCTTGTTATTATTGTGTAGAGGTCGTATTTATTTAGTAAATATTAATTAACGGCAATCATAGTTTTTACAGAGCAGAAAGCTGGAAGTTTTATAGTCACTGACCTGTGATGACGAACGAGCCAAACAGAGAGAGGAATGAGAAACAGAGGGAGAAGTATGCAGGAAGCTGTGATCCATACCCAGGAGCCTGCAGGGGGGAACGCATTGTTTTAGTGCCATTTATATAGACTTCTATACAACCAGAGGAGTGTCCCCCTGGTGGTCAGGAGAGAGAATGAAGCTTTAACACATGAAGCATAGACTTCTATACAACCAGAGGAGTCGCCCCCTGGTGGTCAGGAGCGAGAGTGCAGCTTTAACACATGAAGCATAGACTTCTATACAACCAGAGGAGTCGCCCCCTGGTGGTCAGGAGAGAGAATGCAGCTTTAACACATGAAGCATAGACTTCTATACAACCAGAGGAGTCGCCCCCTGGTGGTCAGGAGAGAGAAGGCAGCTTTAACACATGAAGCATTGACTTCTATACAACCAGAGGAGTCCTTGACTTGACTTTTCAGCACCAGAAGTTGCCGCCTGGTTCAGTATTCCCTCTAAATCTATTACATTAAAGAATTTTCAAAATAAAATCACGTTACCTTTCGCGGAGGCCGCCGTCCCGTTGGTCGATGTGACGTTTGAGCCTAAAAACACAACAATGACGTCATTCATAGTTCACAAAGCTCGGCGGCGAGCGAGGATGAAGCCGGACAGCCGACCTGGATCCGGCGTCACCGACAGCCAGCTCTCCGGACTCTCCTCCCCTCCGTTGCCGGACGCACACTTGTAGTAGCCTTCGTCGGCCCGCGTCGCGTTCTTAATGGTCATCTTCGCTCCGCCGTCTGAGCCGTTAGCGGCGGCGGCGGCGACTTCCGCTCCGTTTTTAAAGAAAGTGGTTTTCCCGCGACTGCCCGTCCAGTGCTGACAATACAACACCACCTCGTCACCCTCCACCACGGGGGGGGGCGGGGTCCTCAGGGTGACGGAGCCGTCTGCGGGACGATGGACACTGTTAGCCTTTTGGAAACCGTGCGTGAAGATCCTCCCGCGGCCATTTTAAGTCCCAGCATGCCCCATTCAGACACTCTTTTGGCTTAAAATACGTAATTTTGTCCATTTTTTAACCGAACATCACAGTTTTTTGAATGAAACTCCTTCTTAACAGGACAAGACTTTGTTTCATTGTGATTTTTGTTGCAGATTCTGATTCTTTAGGTCCTAATCTTTCCAAAAAGGTGTCTTATTGACGCTCCAGGAGGCTTTTTTGGGGAATGTGGCTCATATCATGCTGGTAGTACTAGTAGTAGTAGTAGTACTAGACGCAGTAGTAGTAGTAGTAGTAGTAGTAATAGCAGTAGTAGTAGTAGTAGTAGTAGTCGATGCTTTTGCGTGTATTTGTGTATTTAAATGAGGTAATATTCAGGCAAATTGGTACAAAATTGACCAATTCCATTCTCCATTATGGGATGTTTCACTATTGTGTGTGTGTGAGTGTGTGTGTGTGTGTGAGAGAGAAAGAGAGAGAGAGAGAGAGAGAGAGAGAGAGAAAGAGAGAGAGAGAGAGAGAGAGAGAGAGAGAGAGAGAGAGAGAGAGAGAGAGAGAGAGAGAGAGAAAGAGAAAGAGAGAGAGAGAGAGAGAGAGTACCTTTAGATGGAGCGACTTGGAGAACGAGTGCACCTGAAACACATAGAAATGATTTCACACAAACACATTCAAAACACACACACACTCTCACACACACACACACACACACACACACACACACACACACACACACACACACACACACACACACACACACACACACACACACACACTCACACACACACACACTCTAATCTGCCTGACATTCCTCTCAGTGTGACATGGAGAGCTTCCTGTTCCTTAATGACGCTGTTTGTACTGTTACTCATCCCCATGGGAACAGAGGGGATGTACACACACTCGCTGCTTTTCCCTGTGAGACACACACACACACACACACACACACACACACACACACACACACACACGTACAGTAGTGTCACAGGCTCTGTACTCTCACATTGACTCTTTCTCGCTATCATCCTCTACATTTATGAGACGCTTTCCTTATTTTTCAGATTGAAAATGTGAATGAATTTATGAATTCATGAATGTTAATGTTGAGCTGCAGCATGAATGACGCTCACGCGTTAATAATTCATCTTTAAACATCATCCAGTGATGGGATTCCTTCACTTTTGGTACTTTATTTATTTTTTAGAGTAATATTGTTGAGAGTCGGTGTCTTTTTCTGCAATAACATTTATCATTTAATTCCAGAGGAAAATAAAACATTCACGTGATCACTTTGTCTGTTTGCGTCTGTGGATTTATCCTCATTCACCAAAAGTTACGTTACATAATGCCTCATTTGCATATTTAAACATGAAACATAACATTTCATTAAACTTATAATGCAATAAATCCTCCTCTTAATGTCAGTGACGAAGCTTCATGACGACACCTGTTGATGTTTGACCCTCTTCACCTGTAGAGCAAACACACACACACACACACACACACACACTTCTTCAGGTGTAACTCACCCAGCAGAGACAACATGAGGACGGACTTCATTGTGTCTTCAGAGCAGCTCCTCTGACGCTGACATGTTTAGCGATGGTCATCTTGGTGGAGACGTTTCCTTCCTGAAGGGGCGGAGCCTCAGAGAGCAGCTTCCTGCTCGTTTACACGTTCCTCTCTCACATCTTCTCCTCCTCCGTTATCCTGCTGCTTGTTTATTGTTATTATGAAATCAATATCTGCTTTTATTCGTCTGCTTATCTTCCCATTGAGGTTGTTTTGTTGCTCCTTTTGTCTCCTCGTTTCCTCTTCGGGAAACATTTTTTCAATTCCGTTTAATTCAATCAGCTCCAATCAGATAAAGTTTTGTTAAATTAAATGAAGGAATAATATAACAACCCTGCAGGTTTAGAGCCACCGCAGCAACATTTATCTATGGATTAAAATATCACTTTGATTCAGACTAAACCACCATGGGGCGACTCCTCTGGTTGTATAGAAGTCTATGCTTCATGTGTTAAAGCTGCATTCTCTCTCCTGACCACCAGGGGGCGACTCCTCTGGTTGTATAGAAGTCTATGCTTCATGTGTTAAAGCTGCATTCTCTCTCCTGACCACCAGGGGGTGACTCCTCTGGTTGTATAGAAGTCTATGCTTCACGTGTTAAAGCTGCATTCTCTCTCCTGACCACCAGGGGGCGACTCCTCTGGTTGTATAGAAGTCTATGTGTTAAAGCTGCATTCTCTCTCCTGACCACCAGGGGGCGACTCCTCTGGTTGTATAGAAGTCTATGCTTCATGTGTTGAAGCTGCATTCTCTCTCCTGACCACCAGGGGTGACTCCTCTGGTTGTATAGAAGTCTATGCTTCATGTGTTAAAGCTGCATTCTCTCTCCTGACCACCAGGGGGCGACTCCTCTGGTTGTATAGAAGTCTATATAAGTGACTCTACTTCTCTCTTGATGTATTCCCTCAGTAAACATTGTAAACATGAGTTTATGTCTCAATCTCTAGTTTCTAGTCTTCTTCTATACAGCATGATGTTCATTTAGTACATTATGGTCTGTTAGAGTCAAACAGACCACAAAGCAGGGGACGCTTTAGGGGCGGGGCTACCAGGTGATTGACAGGACATATCCAATATCTGATCTCAGTGTCTTTAGTGCTACTTTAGTTTTGTTTTACTCAGTTTTTTTACTTCACGAAGAACAAAACGAGCCACAGCATCACTGCCAGACAGCGATTATTATTTATCATCTTAAATATAATTATGTAAAAGAATAGTGCAGCCTAATAAAAGACCAGCGGTCTCGTCTGCAATATCATGTTTTATTATTGAAAAAAAAAAAGATTAAACCACAGTGCATTTCCTGTAAATACCTCCCTCCCCCGTCAGGTAACTACAGCTGCCTCATTATGCCCCCGTGATCCCCGCCCTCTCCTCGTCATCGCTCCCATCATCCTCATCCTCATCATCATCATACACAGGGTTTCTTCCAGGAAGCGCGTCGGGCAGTCGGATGCTCTGCTGGAATGCATGGAGAGAGAGAGAGAGAGAGAGAGAGAGAGAGAGAGAGAGAGAGAGAGAGAGAGAGAGAGAGAGAGAGAGAGAGAGAGAAAGGGAGCATCCTTTATGTCCATTTGTGAGAGAGAGAGGGAGCTAGAGAGAGGAGGTGGAGGAGAGGAGGAGGAGGAGGAGGGGTGCACGAGAGGACAGAGCATCAGACATGGCTTCTAAGGAGATCACTGCCTCTGGTTTCGTGGGTGCGAGCAAGGACATCACAGGTGGGTGAAGACACAACCGCGTCGGTTCATTTGCTCCGTGTTGCGGAGGTTAGACCCGCGTCCCTCTCTCTCTCTCTCTCTCTCTCTCCCTCCTCTCCCTCTCTCTCTCTCTCCCTCTCCGCCGGTGTGTCCGCGTCCAGGCTACCGGATGCTTTTCTCTCTCTCTCTTTCTCTCTCTCTCCATCCTGACTGACCGAGCGGACGCATCGGACGTCTCGGCGTCCTGAGCGGCTCCTTCCGCTCCCGCAGGCTCTCCTCCGGCTCTCGGGGCTTTTCGTTCCCGCTGTGCATGTTGCATTATTTACAGTGCACCTTTATGTTGCTGTGCATCCCCCCTTCCTCCTCCTCTTCCTCCCCTCCAGGTAACAGCAGAGCCTCGAGGCCAGAGGGAGAGGGGCGTTGTGGTCATGATGCTGAGCTCGCGAACACAATAAAAAAACAACCTGTTTCCGTGCACGAGCCCCTGTGGACATGAACCCTGCAGCGGCTTTTTCTTCCTTTTCAATCTTTTGTGCATCCTGCAGCAGCGCTACGGCCAGCTGGATGCTAGTGATTGCGTGCGTGCGTGTGCGCGCGCGCCAAAGTGAAAGAGAGGCTGGAGGAAGAAAAAAAAAAAAAAAAAAAGAAAAAGGCACATGTTCTCTGTGCATCTTGCCAACGGGAGGCGCGCGCGTGCACGCGCTGTGGACAAACCCCCGCGACGGAGCGCGCACAAATATGTCCCCTTTGTGTGTGTGTGTATGTGTGTGTGTGTGTGTGTGTGTGTGTGTGTGTGTGTGTAAATATATATGTTCTCCAACAGCAACAAAGTCACAGCGTGGACGCACGCGCGCTCCCACACACGCGCGCGCGCGCCGCCGCCGCTGCGTTGATTGCTCCTAATGGCTCCATCAGCCACACTGTGATGATTAATCCAGAGGAGTCCCTGCCTCCTCGCTCAGGCCCTCAGGTGCCTCCCGCTGCACCGACTGACTGACAGGTGGAGGTACCTGGGGGGCCCAGCGGGGGGCCACCATGACGAGAGGGGGGGGGGGTGCTGGGATCCTTTAGTTCAGTCAAATAGGAAGATATTTGTTGTGAGGCGCAGGTTGATATTGAGATTTTTGTTCATTTCTCTTCCACAACTCGTCTTCTTTCATTCTAGAGGAAGAAAAAACGTTTATTTTACTGCTTCGTCTGTAGATTTCTTCTAAATTCACCGAGAGTTACGTCACATAATGCCTCATTAGCGTATTTAAACACACCATTTCATAACTTGTAACACAATAAATGCTCCTCTTCATGTGAGCGATGAAGTGGTGAAGTGTCAGGGTGATGCCTCTGAGGTCATGTGTTCACCTGGAGAGTCTTTAATGTCACCAAACTTCTCTTTAAAGGACGTTTTGTTCCACGATCTGATCCAGAAATCTCCACTTCTCAATGATAAGATTATTATAATCATAATATTTTGAATATATATATATATATATATATATATATATATATATATATATATATATATATATATATATATATATATATACACAGAAGCTGTTCAACAGGATCAGTTCTCGGTGCATCATGAACACTGATGTGTTGCTCGATGACACACGAGCATATCGTGCTCCTGGTTGATGAGTATTTCTGTGATTAATCATTTCTCTGCAGACCGTATGCTTCTCTTCTAAATGTCAGCCTCTCTTTCTGGTCTTCGGTGTCACATTGAATCGCTTTTCTTTCTGTAACTTCGTTAGAACGCTCAGACTCTTTCACTTCGTCGGCTTGTTTTCTCATCTGAAATGTCACGGCGGGTCCGGGTTCGTCCGCCCCGAAAGGTCAACGTGATTTGATCTGATCTCCTTCTGAAGGACTCCGTTTAGAGTCAAAGAGACCATGAAGCAGGGGCGGGCTTTACGAGGTGATTGACAGGTCACTTCCTGTTTCCTGGTTGCACAAAGAATCCAACATGACGACGGCCTCAAAGTCTCGAAACTCGAGGCCTCGAAGCGCCAAAACTCGAGGCCTCAAAGCGTCGAAACTCGGGGACTCGAAGCCTCTAAGCCTCAAAGCCTCAAAGCCTCAAAGCGTCGAAACTCGGGGACTCGAAGCCTCTAAGCCTCAAAGCCTCAAAGCCTCAAACTCGAAACTCGAGGCCTTAAAGCGTCAAAACTCGCGGCCTCGAAGCGTTCGTCCGCAAACGACCACTGCGTCCGCTTCTTATGGACGAGTCTTTCGCTTGAGAGTCATAAAAGTTGGAAGCGCCCTCTTGTGTTCGTCTCTCTCACGTCTTCGTTGTGTCGTGTCCGTCGTCCACAGAAAGCATCAAGAAGATCATCGACAGATCGTCCATCAAGTTCGTTCACGGGATCAAACTCGACGCCAAGAGCGGGAAGACCGAGGACAGAATACTGGTGAGCTCTCTCTCTCTCTCTCTCTCTCTCTCTCTCTCTCTCTCTCTCTCTCTCTCTCTCTCTCTGCTGAGCATCTCCATCCTGCAACACTAGCAGTCTGAAGGATGCTCCTTGTGTGTGTGTGTGTGTGTGTGTGTGTGTGTGTGTGTGTGTGTTAACCCCGCCCCCCTCCTGCAGAGGTGGATTTAACGGCGATGGTGAATGGCATTTACTGACCGCCGCCCCTCTCTTCCTCTCTTTTCCTGCTGTTTTGCAGGATGGATATTGGATAGACGCTATCTGCGGAGGCAGTAAAGGGGGTTTGGTGGTGTGTGTGTGTGTGTGTGTGGAGGGGGGGGGGGGGGGGGGGCTCGCAGCCTTTGATTTCTGGGGCGCTTTCATCACAGAATATGGGACAGAGATGTAAAAAATCTGGATGTGAGGGGAGTGTGAAGCTCCGCCAGCTATCTGGGCAAAAAAATCTGGGGCATCAGCTCTTCTATTATGGACCAGAACTTCTGCTGGACCCTGGACGCACACACACACACACACACACACACACACACACACACACACACACACACACACACACACACACACACAGGAGAGAGCAGCTCGTATTGATCGAGCGCTCCTGTAGAGGCTGAACCACGTGATTTAATGCAATTTGCAGGCCAATGAAGCGACTGCAGCGTTTGACCTCTGACCCCAGAGCAGGTTTTTGGGGCGTTTTCTTTGGATCTCGGGACATTTTGGAATATATATATAATACAAAAGTCCTGCACTTTGAAAGTGGAACTCAAACATGTCTTTTCTGCAGAATACAACGCCATAGATCTTTAAAAAAAAAGGAAGATGGAGGCTGTAGGTGCTTCATTCATTGAACTATCTGCATCTTTTCCTTCCTGCCTCTCCTCTCCGCCTGCAGCTCAGTCGGAGGTTCGCATGTTCGTGGGCTCAGATGAATCAATCGCGGCGTCCCAGTTGCGCTCGTACCTTTACAGGATCGGGTTGAAGCCAAACGTTCATGTGGGTGGCGATGTTTTAATTGAGACCTGGAGAATAAAACGTTTTGGATATGCGTGGTCTTGGCTGCGTCTTCTGACGCTGCTTCTTCCTCCTCCTGGCGGCGGTGAACGGGGGGAGTGTTTTTGGCGTCTGTTTGAAAGGAAACGTTCGTTTCAATCCCGCCGGCGGGCTTTTTTTTTTTCTCGTGGGGGTTCAAAGGGTTAAAAAGACTCGACGGACGCTTTAACTCTCGGCGAGTTCTCGGCGTCCTTTGATGCTCAGACACTTCGGCGCGTCCGCGTGCCACAAACACATTTTCCCGTCGCCTCTTTTCAATCCACGTCTCCGGTTTCCTCTTTGAAAGCTGGAAGGAGTCCTCGCGTCTGACTTGGACCGTTTGATCAAACGCTGAGCGGAGCTTAAACGTTTTATGTTTTTTTAGGTCGAAGCTTCTTTAATGTTGAGATCTGTCACTGCTGGTTTACATGAGTGGATCTGGATCTCTGACTGCTCCCTTTACTGGACACACAAACTCCCCACACACCTCGACGAGCAGCATTGTGGAGTTGGTCTGTTCCCTCCAGGTTCTCCAGGTTCCTCCTCCAAACAGGTTAATCGTAGGTGTGAATGTGAGCATGAACTGTCTCCACATGAGCTAAACTGTCCAGGTGAACCTGCCTTCAGCTCCAGCGCCCCCGACCCTGAATAGTAAAAGCTTTTTGGATAATTCCTGGATAAATATGTACTTTATTAAT
The DNA here is from genome assembly GCF_023055335.1 of Clinocottus analis. Lineage (NCBI taxonomy): Eukaryota > Metazoa > Chordata > Actinopteri > Perciformes > Cottidae > Clinocottus > Clinocottus analis. The sequence continues at coordinate 1,902,811 of NW_027176020.1, read as the reverse complement.
CCACAAGGGGAAATGAGACGTCAGAGAAGCGCCTGACACTTTAATAATAATAAACTAAACTCCCAAAATAAAATAAAATATGAAACAACAGGGAGAAAAGATATGTGCAAAATACAAATTAAAATATGTACATATATGCACAACACGCGATCATTCAAATGGATTTGCGTGAGTTTGTTTGCCACAAAGATCATTTAATAAACCGACGGTAATGTTTTTTTCTCGAGGGAACCAGCGCGACGCTGACTTCCTGTTGAGCGTACAAAGAAGACTCTCTTTGTTTGAGGTGATATCGTCCTATTTCAACTTTGTTTTCACAGCATTTTAAAAAAGAAAACTGCAAAAATACTTATTTTGGTGAGAAAAGTGATCAAACAAGAGAAAAGTAGGACGTCTGTCCTGCAGCGGTACGATGACCATGAAGTGTTTGTGGTCTCTCTCTCTCTCTCTCTCTCTCTCTCTCTCTCTCTCTCTCTCTCTCTCTCTCTCTCCATCATGCAATGCATGCTGGTCTTCTTCATCAACTCATCTCGCGTTCATACTTTTATGAGTGACCACATTTTCGACAACCTCTCTCCCGGTGGAGGGAGAGCTGTAATTGAATCACGGCTTTCCACTGAGGGAGAGGCACATGAAGGTGGTGGTGGTGGTGGTGGTGGAGGTGGAGGTGGTGGTGGTGGAGGTGGAGGTGGTGGTGGTGGTGGTGGAGGTGGAGGTGGTGGTGGTGGAGGTGGAGGTGGAGGGGGGTTTGTCCTGAGGGAGCGTTTTATCCGGGCCGTCGTAGAGGAAGCAGCAAATGATTGAGGGCGACGGAGCAGGAAGAAGAGCAGAGGGCAGCGCTGGTGGAGAGCCAGAAGAGTCACTGCTCTGTGTTTGGCCTCGATGGAGACACACAATTACTTTTATTTATGTATTTTCGACTGTGTGCTTGTTACTCAACTCTCCCTCCTCCAAAGAATACATATATTAAATGAAAATGTCACGTGAGAACTGGAATCAGGAGCTGAACCAGACGCATCCAACGGCTGCAGAAAATGCTACGCGTTTAGCGGAGTTAGCGGGGTTAGCAAAGTTCAAGGAGTTCAAGGAGTTAGAGGAGCTAGCGGAGTTTGAGGAGTTAGCGTAGGTAGCGTAGCGAAAAATTCAAATTTTTTCATCGTAAAACATGAAAAACAAGCGGGAAAACCAGACGGTTCTGTCCTTTTTTAAAATTGTGATATTTACAACAAAGATTTGAGAAGGAATCAAACATGATGTGCCGCACATGCACGTCTCCAATGTCACGTGCACGCCCGTGCTTGACCCCTCCTCCCCCCTTCTCCCCCGTTACGCAACGCTCCTAAACCGCCTTTTACTTAAAGTGTCTGCAACGCCGCCGCCGTCCATCTGCTCCGTTTTGTGAGTCTATTAACGTGAGAGACGACTCGTCGCCGACCCCGAAAGCTTTTAGCCGGATCGATGCATGAATATGGAAAGCACTCATCTTTACCGTGGAAACTCCAGGGGACTATTTTCTCCCCCTCGGGGGAGTCGGACAGTGCAGTGAACTCTCCTGTACTCTTGATTCAGTTATATTCTTACATATTCTGCCTGTTTTTCAGGTCCTCACGACATGGCGTCTCTACTTCCTGGCGCCAAAGGTTCCCGCTAAGGTACTTTCATCTCTCCGTGTCTCCGGTTACATGAACCTCTCGCTCCGTGAGGACGTCCTAACTCTCGTTTTGACTGTTTTCTGCAACACACACAGGTAGAAAACACGTTCAACTTCTTGGAGATCCGAGCTTTGACGTCCCACCCTGAGCACCAGGTGAGTTTTTCAAAATAAAACGCTTGCCGGTTGCGTAACGGCGGTTGCGTCACTTCGGCCTTCGGGGGAACGACAAAAGGAATGAAAAAAAAGCAGTCAATGCTCTTTTATTAACTTGTTCTCTGCTATTGTTGACGGCGAGAAGTAGAAGAAGAGTTGTTTAGGGAGGCGAGGTCACACAGAAGGATTTGTTTTTATCGTATTGTTGTCTGAGTTACGTCTCCGGGAGCTCGTGGGAAGGTCTTCTCATGCTCACTCGTCCTGATTTTTATGTTTCAGGCTTCGCTTCGGAGATTTATTACAGGAAAATAAAAAGTAGCCACAGAGGACAACGATCTTTAATCTCACAGGTTCCAGCATGAGGAACGCGATCGTGAACATAATCTGCAACGATTCATCGACTCATCAGGAAGATGATTCTCACCGACTAGTCAATAATGGATTCATAGTTTAAAAAATACAGCAGAAAATGCTCTTTTTCAGCCTCTTTAAATACGGATATTTCCTGTTTTTCTGTTTGTATTTCACATCAAACTGAACGACATTTGAAGACATCACCTTTTGATTTTAAAGAACACATTTTTTCAATATTTCCTGACGTTTCATCAACCAAACTATGACAATATAAACTATTACACGCTGATACAGAAAGCCATCATTAGTTACGGCCCTAAAAATAACAAACTTAGCCTTTTATTTTGAATCACTGTACCTTAAAAGTTGAGTTACAAGCCGCTGCTACCTTTGGTGGGTGTCCCCGCTGTAGCAAGCTACCGCTGCTGCTAGCTCTCCGCTAGTGCTGCTGCTAGCACGCACAGCTAGGCAGTAGCAGCAGCAGCAGCAGTGTGGAGCTAACAGCAGCGCTATCTTGCTACAGCAGGGAGCAAGAACAGCGCTAGCTAGCTAGCTTGCTAGCTTGCTACAGCGGCTTGTAACTTAACTGTGACCGTATTCTGAAATAGATGATTTGCTGGAATAATCCTGTTTTTTGTTCCATTATAATTCTTTCTCTTCTGGTTATTAACGGTGTAACGAAACAAACACAACGCTACATTTTAAGACGCTAACATATTAGCACGTCCGTGGAGGCTCTTGCTCTTTCATTAAGTGAAATATAAGATCCTAACCGCTCATAACAACTTGCCCACAGTCCCTGACGGCTCCGCCTCTCTGTCCAGGTGATCATCGACACCGACAAGTCCGGCTACTCGCTGAGGTTCGAGTCGCGCGAACACCTCAACCATGTGGTCGGCCATATTAACTTCGCTCTGTCTCGGATCTTCAACAACTCCATCTTTGCGTGAGTCATGCCTCTCTCAGGGATATGTTTTTTGTTTGTGTGTGTGTGTGTGTTTTCTTTTATTTAAAGGACCTTTTATTTGTTCAATTACCTGAAGATGAAGGACTCTTTCTCCCTGCAGCCCTTCCATCTGTCATTCAGACAGCGACCTTTCGGAGGGCAGCAGGAAGTATTCACCCAGCTCCGAGACGTCGGTGGAGACCCAGCGGGCCTGCGGTAAAAGAAGCATCGAATATGGACGTTTGCACACATGCACACATGAACAGGGGGGCGGGGCAAAGTCTCCCAGATGTTCTTTGAAAAAAATGCTCCGTCATGCAAAATAATAGATGTCTATGACTTGGACAAATGTTTCCGTGCATGTTTTTTTTTTTTCTTCTCTGCCTGTGTCGCTTGCAGGAAGCAGCAGTTCATCTCCTTTTGTTTTTTCTCTCTTTCTTTTTTCTTTTTTTCTCTCCTTCCCCTCTCAGGAGGCTTCTCGGAGACGTACGCCGCTCTGTGCGACTATAATGGCATCAGCTGCAAGGAGGAAGTGCAGTGGGTAAGAGCTGTGGGACTGTGGCTGTGTCGCTGTGAGTGCTTTCGAGTGTTACGCACAAAATTGATGGGGAGGTGTGTGTGTGTGTGTGTGTGTGTGTGTGTGTGTGTGTGTGTGTGTGTGTGTGTGTGTGTGTGTGTGTGAGGGGGTTGGGCATGTGCTGCATCTTAACTCACGGGGTAATGTTGCTCCTCCAGGACGTGGACACCATCTACCACTCACAGGACAGCCGAGAGTTTAACCTGCTGGACTTCAGCCACCTGGAGAGCAGGTGAGAGGGAGGGCGACAGCGGTCGAACAAAACACAACGCAACTCATGCGCACAACTCACTCGTTCACCTTTTCGGTTTCATGTCTTCCAGGGATTTGGCCGTGATCGTCGCGTCGATGGCGTACAACACCTGGTTCACGAAGCTCTACTGCAAAGATCTGCGCATAGTGAGTAGACACATTTTTACATAGTGGCCAAACCGTGGAATTACATCTTCCGGGTCCTTCCCATGATGCAATTGGGCCAAAACACACATAAAGTTGGAAAAGAGACTTTTTTTCCAGTACAAACTCTTCTTTAAAGCTACAACAAGGAACTTTCCTGCTGTGTTGATTCTGGCGCCCCCTGTGGACGAACGCGGTGGAGTCTCCCTTTAGAAATCCTCTCATTTTACTGCAGCGGGGTCCTGACAGTTCCTTCTTCCTTCCAGGGGTCAGAGGTCACCGAGCAGGTCCTGCACACCGTCAGCAAATCCTGCAGCCTGGAGGAGATCACTCTGGAGAACGCCGGCTTGAAATCGTGAGTTTTGATCCTTTTTTTTAACACTTTTCATACGTTCAATCTTCTGTTAACTCACATTGGGGGATGTGCGTTATGTCTCCCTCTCTATATGTTTATATAGAGACAACACAACAGGTTGTTGGTCTGTAATAACCTTTGGATCCACTTCACAGAGACTTCCCACAGAAGATGTCGGCTGCTCTTTCGGAGAACCCTGCGTCCGTCATCCACTCGCTCAACTTGGCCCACAACTCACTGGACAACCAGGGTAACACATCCGCTGCTCTGTGGTGGTCGAAGTTACTCTTCTAGTTTGACTTTAACTCCCTTTTTTTACGCCTCTTGTCTGTGCGCTGCAGGCGTGTCCAATCTAATCCAGCAGATGTGTCGCCTCAGCAAAGGACTTCGCCTTCTCAACCTCTCGAAGACGTCACTCACATCCAAAGGTTTGAGCCTCTAACAGCTTTAACACATGAAGCATAGACTTCTATACAACCAGAGGAGTCGCCCCCTGGTGGTCAGGAGAGAGAATGCAGCTTTAACACATGAAGCATAGACTTCTATACAACCAGAGGAGTCGCCCCCTGGTGGTCAGGAGAGAGAATGCAGCTTTAACACATGAAGCAGAGACTTCTATACAACCAGAGGAGTCGCCCCCTGGTGGTCAGGAGAGAGAATGTTAACACATGAAGCATAGACTTCTATACAACCAGAGGAGTCGCCCCCTGGTGGTCAGGAGAGAGAATGCAGCTTTAACACATGAAGCATAGACTTCTATACAACCAGAGGAGTCGCCCCCTGGTGGTCAGGATAGAGAATGCAGCTTTAACACATGAAGCATAGACTTCTATACAACCAGAGGAGTCGCCCCCTGGTGGTCAGGAGAGAGAATGTTAACACATGAAGCATAGACTTCTATACAACCAGAGGAGTCGCCCCCTGGTGGTCAGGAGAGAGAATGTTAACACATGAAGCATAGACTTCTATACAACCAGAGGAGTCGCCCCCTGGTGGTCAGGAGAGAGAATGTTAACACATGAAGCATAGACTTCTATACAACCAGAGGAGTCGCCCCCTGGTGGTCAGGAGAGAGAATGCAGGTTTGAGACGCTGCAGGTCCTTATATCCGTATAGGCCACGCCCATCATTCTTTCTTACAGATGTGCAGCTCTCCGAGCTCAGGTTGTGTTATTATTGTGTTATTATTTCTGGATCTTGTAGCCTGCAGCTTTGTCTCCGCGTTGACGTCTGGCTGCAGGCGGCGAGCGTCTCATCTCTCGGGTTCCCAGAGGAGAATTTAAATATTACATTGAAGCTTTCCGTTACATCTGCTGGTTCCTGCTGCTGGAGACCGGCATGAATAATGGAGACGCACAAAATGTTTTGAGAGGGTTCTCTGTCTTTTAATAATGTGCAACCTCTCCCTCTCTCTCTCTCTCTCTCTCTCTCTCTCTCTCTCTCTCTCTCTCTCTCTCTCTCTCTCTCTCTCTCTCTCTCTCTCCCTTCATCCCAGGAGTGGTGTCTCTCTCTCAGGCGCTGTGCTCCAGTGATGAGTACTCTAACTCTCTCCTTCATCTGGACCTGAGCAAGAACCCTGGAGTTCTCTCAGGAGAGGACGCCTCGGTCAGCACGCAGGAACAAATACACAACTTCTATACACTACTTCTATACACTACTTCTATACACAACTTCTAAACACTACTTCTATACACAACTTCTCCATCGATATGTGACGTTTTCTCCTCTTTCTTCCGCTTCTTTTCCTCCTCCTTTTCTTTTCTTTTGCTGCTTCTTTTTCTTCTTCTTCTTCTTCTTCTTCTTCTTCTTCTTCTTCTTCTTCTTCTTCTTCTTCTTCTTCTTCTTCTTCTTCTTCTTGTCCTTATTCCTCTTATCCTCCTCCTACATGTTCTTCTTCTGCTTCTCCTCCTCCTCCTCCTCTTCTTCCCGTCCTCCTCCTCCTCCTCTTCCCGTCCTCCTCCTCCTCCTCTTCCTCCTCCTCCTCCTCCTCCTCCTCCTCCTCCTCCTCCTCTTCTTCCTCCTCATCCTACAGAACTTGTATCTCTTCCTGTCTCAGCCTAACTGTCTGGTTCATTTGGATCTGTCGGGTACAGACTGCTCTGTGGACTCGGTGAGTATTTAATGTCTGGAAGCGACTGAACGTTAGAGCGAGAGAAGCGTCTCTCTCTCTCTCTCTCTCTCTCTCTCTCTCTCTCTCTCTCTCTCTCTCTCTCTCTCTCTCTCTCTCTCCTTCTCTCTCTCCACATTAACCTCTCTGTGTCTCCTGCAGCTCTTCGGGGCTCTCCTGAGAGGATGCTGCGCTGATCTTTCTTTTCTCAATCTTTCCAAAAATTCCTTCTCCCACAGGTTAGTCATGTAAAGATTACGCAACACTGAAGGAATTATATATCCTGCTCTTCTTCCTCACCATGAAGGCCTTCCTCTCTCTCTCTCTCTTTTCTTTCTTTTCTTCTTCTTGCTCATAATCTTCATCTCTTCATCGGGGCTTTGAGTCACCGGTACAAACGTGCCGCTTGAAAAAAGAAAACTCTGCATAGATAAGACTCATGAATATGGAAGCAGGAGCTTCTTCTTCTCCTCCTATTTATTCTTCTCCTCCTCCTCCTCCTCTTCCTCCTCCTCCTCCTTCTCCTCTTCCTCTCTTACACCAAAGCAACATTCACTATATGTCTCATGTCCGCTCTGCGCTCGTATATTTAAACCCGGCAAGTCAACGATGTGACTCCATCTGTTCTCTCTCTCTCTCTCTCTCTCTCTCTCTCTCTCTCTCTCTCTCTCTCTCTCTCTCTCTCTCTCTCTCTGTTTGCTGTGTTCATCAACAGGAAGGTGAAGGACACGCTGCCTCTGTTCCGGCAGTTCTTCAGCTCGGCCTTCAGCCTCACGTACGTCAGCGTCGCCTCCATGAAGCTGCCGCCCGACGTGCTGAGGTAACGCACGCCGCACGCCGCCCGCCGCACGCCGTCTCCCGGCGGTCCGAGCTCACTCCTTCTGTCCTCCCCGTCTCCGCAGGGCGCTCCTCTCGGGGTTGACCTCCAACCCTCACATCAACGACCTTCACCTGGACATCAGCGGCTGCGAGGTGAGTGACAGGATGTTTCAATGAGCGGGGAAGACTTTCAGGGAAACGCTTCAGCAGAGGAAACTGTCTGAGACACAAAGTTCCCACACTGTGCGTGACACTGAAGTCACACATCAACAGACGCACACACAAGTCGCACATCAACAGACACACACAAGTCACACGTACAACTATCGGCTTCCACTGAAGTCAAGGCCAAAAAAAATAAACGCTCACAATTTGCTCCACAACGTTTAAAACTTCAGATTATTTCTTTCTTTTTTTTTTTTTTTTTACAGGTTTTTAAAAAATGTAATTAACAAACTTTAAAATGTATTTAAAGGATATAATTTCATCCAATATTAGCTTAACTCTCTGGCTTTTAAAATATATATAATTTATTAAAGTAAAAGCTTATTCTGTAACACAGAATTACAATAAACTTAAGGTAAAAACATATAAATAAATAAGACACACAATACAAAAGAAATAACAGTATTGCACAAAAATATGATAATAGTATTGCTATGATAAATCTGATAAAATCTGATAAAACAGTAATACACACTATATTTTATTTTGATGCTTTAATGACTTTTACTTATAATCATCAAGTTGTAATAATCCTAAATCTCAAACAAACTGTAGTGAAGTAAAAAAAATACTCCCATCTGGTACAAGTAGTACTTATGTACAGTATTTAAGTTGTGTTTTCAGGTTTGTTCTCAGAAACGCCTCGAAGGATTTCCTTCAGATTGGTCAGCATCCATCGAGGCCTCGAGGATGAACTCATTAGCTTCGACCTCGCAAAACACTTTTATTTTCCCGCCGTAACTCAAGAATTCACTCGCTAACGATAACAACTTCACACGCACGTCAAACAGAAGTCCATCTGTGGATTTAAAACGGCTCAAACCCTCCAATCGGTTCCTATCAAGACAAAGAAGCGCTAAGCTAACGAGCTAACGAGCTAACGCTGAGCTGCTGCAGATCAGACTGCTCGCGGAGAGAAAAGAGGGATTCATGAATCTGCCTCGTCGCGGAAAAATAGAACAATTCCCCGACGACCGAACCTCAAAATGACTGGGATTCATCACGGCTGTGCATATGTTGGTTTTCCTCCCTCTCTCTCCCTCCCTCTCTCTCTCCCTCTCTCTCTCTCTCTCCATCCCTCTCTCTCTCTCTCTGCAGCTCCGGTCTGCAGGAGCCGCCGTGCTCCAGGATCTCCTCCCCAGAGTCTCCTCCATCGGCACTCTGGATCTGTCGGACAACGGTACGCCGTCTCTCTCCACAACCTTGACTCCTCGTCCCCGAGGGCGGGCGAGGCCCGAATCCAGACATGTTGAGCTTTATATTCATGTGTGTGTGTGTGTGTGTGTGTGTGTGTGTGTGTGTGTGTGTCGGCAGGCCTCGATGCAGACCTGCTCACTGTCCTCCCGGCTCTCTCCAGACACCCGTCCCTCAAACACCTCTTTCTGGGCAAGAACTTCAACATCAAAAACAGGTGCACGCCGTCCTTTATTGCACTTATTTGTGTGTGTCTATGTGTGTGTGTGTGTGTCTGTGTGTGTGTGCACACACTAGCTCGAATGCATGCCTGCGTGTCTGTGATTTATCCGCTCATGACTCACGGCAGCTCACCGCGGCCTCGCCTCTGCATTTCGTCCGCAGGGTTCTGGATGAAGTCCTGCAGAAGCTGGTTCACCTCATCCAGGAGGAGGACTGTGTGAGTCTCTCTCTCTCTCTCTCTCTCTCTCTCTCTCTCTCTCGCTCGCTCTATCCGACACACACAGATCTACACATCGAGCTCTTTGCATCGACGTCCGAATGGAAATAGAAAAGCAATCGGCTGCTGAAGACGCAGGAAAATAAATCACGTATTCTCTTTTCTCTCTGACAAAAACTGTTATATCTACAGTGGATATAGAGGATGGTACATTTTACTTAAAGGGGGCACTTACTAGTTTTTGTGTGTTTTGTATAGACCTGCTTCCACCCTCGTTTTAGCGCCAGATCCAACGTTTTCTCTACCGAATCCGATTAGCTCTTAGACTCTTTTATTTGTGGGCTGACAGACGCTCCGGGTACCAAATGTATCCGAGAGGAGTGAAGAGAGAAGTTTTATTACACAAACGTCCCCTTTCAGGCTTCCTGAACGCATCATTTTTGCATGTTCCCCCGTCGACGTGTCGCTGTGTCATCAATTATTGCTGTCTCTTCGCGGGCCCTGGTGTCCATATCACTACACACACATATTGTCAATAATTCATAACGGACAGCATGTTGAGTCATGTGTGCAGAGAGCAGTCACATATTTAACCGCTGCGCTTCATCCCCCTCTCCTTCATGTTTCTGATTTATTCCTGAACCTCCTCGCCACTTCAACCCGCATGGTCCCCCCTCTCCAGGCCCTGCAGTCTCTTTCCCTGGCCGACTCGCGGCTGCGCTCTCGCGGCACCGTGTTGGTCAACGCCCTCGGCAGCAACACCTGCCTGAGGAAAGTGGACCTGAGCGGCAACAGCATGGACGACATCGGGGCCAAGATGCTGAGCAAAGCCCTGCAGATCAACACCACGCTCAGGTGGGGGTGCGCGCGGAGGCCAGGAATGTTTCTGGTGCTCTTTGTGGAGGCGCTTGTTCAATGCAACTCATGTTGGTGCCCCGCAGGAGCGTGACATGGGATCGCAACAACACCTCCGCAGCCGGGTTTCTGGATGTGGCGCGAGCACTCGAACAGTAAGAGCCAAGCAGAAGCTTTAACCTTTACGCCGATAAGACACCGTGGGATTGGGGCATGCTGGGTATCCAAATGCGCATAAAATAAGACGTGTGAAGCCGGCGTAGTCGAAAAGATCGAAGGGAGGAGGAAAAGAAAACAGTCCGGCCCCTTTGTGGTACTAATATACTACAGACAAGGATCCATAAAGCTTTATTAGACTCCTACAAGCGCGTAGGGTTACAAAGAGGAGTCTGTTATTGAGATCCGACTCTGTAAAGTGTATTTATGAACAATCTAGTGAAATGTTACGGCAAGTGTCCTTTTTTTCTGAGTCGATAGAACTCTTCCCACAATGCTTTGCTGTATTTCAGCAATTTAAATGAAGTTAATCAACGTTGTGGTTCAGGAGATCCTTTAACTAACATCACTTGACTTATTCGTCTCTGTTCTGGTCCGATAATGGCCGCCGAAGGGCTAAAAAAGTTTTTAAAAAAAATGCAAAAGGTGCACTCAATCGTCCGTAAATAAGAGGATGTCTTTGTGTTCGACACGTGATAATATATTACATCTGTACATTTGTAGGTTTTCCACTTCGCTATCTGAACCGTTGCAGACTTCTCTTCAGGCTGAGGATGAAACGGTGGCAAAGATCAAAGTGTTGCTCGCTAGTTTGCGTAGGAGGGAAACGTTTGGGATGAACTCCGTCCGTTGGGGACATTGAAATAGAACACCAAGCTATTTTTAGCCCCTTTCCTCAAACATTGCATCCCCAAACTAAAAATAGTGTATTTCTGCAACTACTAGGGCTGTTTGAATAACGTTGTGTTATAATAAAAGGAACACATGTGAGATGTTGTTCAGATGTGTAAATATCAGTCTACATGTTTCTGGTTAAGAGGAAATGAAGATGACACACAGAAAGAAATGAAAAGGTTTCAAGTCCGCCTATAAAAAAAAGACTTTCAGGATTATTATTAGTTTGAAATGAAGCAGCTGTAAAGTCCAACTCTAACAAACCATAACACAACATGTGAACACTTTGTAAAGGTTGACTTTGATAAAGTGAAGCAGAAGAAAGTGAGAGAGGGTTTAATGCAGAAAACATTCAGGCGCAATGGCCCCAATGTTCCCAATGGGTCCCAATGGGTCCCAATGGCCCCAATGGGTCCCAATGGGTCCCAACGGCCCCAATGGGTCCCAATGGCCCCAATGATCCCAATGGTCCTAATGGACCCATGATCCCAATGGTCCCAATGGACCCATTGGGATCATTGGGACCCATTGGGGCGATTTAAATTTTCTCAATTACCAAAGCATATATTTCACTTCTATAATACTTATGGTGTTCAATACATCCACATACATCAGTTTGGGGCTTTTCTTTTCATATGATTTACAGTTTTATATAACATTCATGATTGGTTTTTAAAAGGCGAACCAATTCTTTAACCCAGTTTATTGTCTCTCTACTAGTTTTGTCTCCTTCAATAACTCGACCCCTTCCCCTCCTCTCTACTTCCTTCCTCTCTCTCTCTCAGTAATTTCACCTTGCAGTACATGCCTCTGCCCTTAAGTGACATCAGCCAGGCGTACCGCAGCGCCCCGGAGAGGACGGAGCAGGCGCTGACCAAGGTTGGCCTCCGCCCTAAACCACCACTCCACTAAACTGGCCTCTAACTGTGTCTGACTGCTGTTTGGTGCAGGAAATGTACGAGATTTATTCACTGAAAACAGCTGCTGCCTACTGCGGGGGAGCGAGAGAGCGGTTACTGACTGAAACATAGACCGTATACAAGAAGTGGAATTTTAATGATTGTTGTCCCCTTTCCGCAATAGTCACTGAGACATAAATAAACATTTAAATTGGTGTTGAGGTAGAAAAATGTTGATGCATTTTGGAAACCGGGCCCAAAAATGTGAAAAGAACAAACCCGCCTCCTCTCTGCATCTCCCTATAATTGCATCGTCGCTTGCATCCTTTCTGTCCGTGTTAACTCGCTGCTGCCTCTCAGATCCAGCGCTCCCTGGTGAGGAACAACCAGACGCAGCGCTTCTCTCAGCGGCAGGCTCTGCGGCTGCACCAGGGCCTGGTCACCAGCACCGCCGAGCAGGTACACGCAGCGCTCACCTTCCACCTGTCTTAATGTGTGTCTGCGCTTGTAAAACACCTCCGCCCACCACCCCCTTCCTTGCCTGTCTGTTTTCAAGGTGATGGAGCGCCTCTGCGTTCGCGTCCAGCAGCAGGTGTGCGTGCTGCGAGGCGCCGGCGGCGAGATGGAGGAGATTCAATCTGCCAAACAAGTGCTGAAAGAGGCCAGGAACTCCCGCGCTGTGAGTGTGACGCGTGAGCGTAATTTGCATTCATGTTTTTTTCTTGCAACACGGAAATTTAAATCTGTTTTTTTTTACCTGCGCAAGCTGTACCCGTCGCTGTGCGAGCTGGCGCACGTGCTGTCCGTGGACGGGCCGGTGCGCCAGCGGCTGGACTCCCTGTCCGGCGAACTCGCCAAAGCTGCCGACAAAGAGCTTCAGGTAGATCTATCCGGCGACCCGCGGGGCATTCGCTGGGTTGGCGAGACTCGAGCGACTGATCGTCAGGGCCCCTCCTCCCGTTGCAGGTGATCGTGGACTCCATGGTGTCGCTCTGCCGAGAGCTCTGCCCTCTGTCGGCCTCCGCGGCGGAGAGGTTGAGCCCTTCGCTGTCGTCCGTCTCCGAGCGCGTGTCCATCCCCCGCTCCGCCATCCGGACGGCCCTGATGGAGAGAGCGGCGCAGGACATCCACCGAGCCTTAGAGTAAGGGGACGGAGAACAGGAAAAAGGTGCTGGAATTTTTACGAGGAGGTTATTGATTTCCTCTCGTCTCTTCTAAACCCCGATCGGCCCGCAGGGAAGTGAAGCTGTCGGTGGTTTCCTACCTCACCAACTCCATCGTGGACCAGATCCTGCAGGAGCTCTACGCCACCCACAAGACCCTGGTAGATAACGCTTCCGGTTGAAGATATGGTGTGTCTTGAGACAAAGTGATTGAGTGGTGGTTTGGGGGGGCGGGCGGGCGGGATTGTCTCAGACTCGGCAGGTGTCTCATCTGAAACGCTGGGAGGGGGCGTGCGACGACGGGACGGGCTGGAGGTTCAACAGACACCGAGACTCTCTGGACATCACGGACGAGGAGCTCAGCACCAGCATCGTGAGTGTGAAAGCATCCAGACAGACCTAGATATGCATCTTTTCCACTTGTCCTCGAGCAGCAGCCCTGGTGCTACCTCATCTAATGCCTTACATTTTCCAATGCATGATCCAATACATCCATTTTCATCCGCTTATTCGGGGTCGGGTGGCGGTGGCAGAAGGTCCGGCAGGCCGTGCATTGGCTTTCCTCTCACCCGCAACACTTTCCAGCTCATTCTGGGAGACGTTCCCAGACACACTTGGAGATATAATCCCTCCAGCGTGTCCTGGGTCTTTCCCGCGGGGTCTCCTGCCAGTTGGACGAGCCTGGAAAACCTCTCATGGGATGAGTCCAGGAGGCATCCGAATAAGATGCCCGAACCACCTCGGCTGACTCCTTTGGAATATTTAGACTAAACTTGGGTCACTCTCCTCCGCTTGTTTACCTTACTAACCAAACTAGGGTGATGTTTAGATGGAATGATGGGTTTACCTCCGGGCTCTGGCATTTGAAACATTACACAGATTATTTTGACGGACGCACTTGAAGGTCAATGTTTGAAGAAGAAAAAGCCCTAAAACTCCGCTGGAGATGTTTCAGCAACACTTGGATTGACGGTGTATCGTCAGTGACACTGTGTGTTGTGGCCTTTCGAAGTGTCTCATTGATTGAAGGCCTTCAATTCCTTGACTGTAAGTCCGACTGGCGTTAATTCAGAGGTCAATTCAATTTAAGGTTTTGCTGTCGAGTAGGTTTTCCCTTACGAGGAGTTTGAAGAGTGGCGTTTTCTTTAGTTCTGATGAGCCAGTTGTGTCTTTATGGTGGGAGGCCTCGAGCACAATCTTTGTCCATTCCAGCCAATCACCTTCTCGGCAGCGTCAAAGATACGCTGCAGTCTTGCCCCTTGTCCTTGGCAGTGGCTGCAGCGTACCAGACGTTGAAGGAGGAGGAGGAGGCGGCGTTAAAAAGTGCACCCTCATTGAAGCTGACAATCAAGTTGTCCCCTTTCTACCAAGTGCCCCGGTGTCCACGCTGAAGTCTTACACACAATCAATGCGCGACAAGATTTCATGGATGCAAGCCAAGGCAATCAATCGTTGACAATGAGGCCACTCGCACAACCACACAACCACCTCACTGAGGTCGTGCAACAGGAGTCAAGCCTCTCTCACACACACCGACACCTTCGCATTTTACATTTCATATCTCGCATTTCAGTCACAACAAACTAAAATGTCATCAATTCATCGTTTTTATCTTACTAGACATTTTCGGAAATTGTTATACTGAGCAAAAAAAAGTATTTTTCTGAGCTCACGGTCACCTTTCACCAACAGATTCTAGGCAATCCTTCAAGCAACTCGAAACCCAATGCCCTTCAGTCCCTTTATGCCTCCGTCTCGGAGGCATAAAAATATTCAGATGATGTCATCCTGCATAATAATGAGACGTGCTTCTGTTTGTTGCAGGGGGATTGGGTATTTTCAAGAGCAACGGGCTCTTTTTTAAGTTTGTTTTTGCGATCGCAGACGTCGGTGGCGTCATTCATCCTCTGGGATCTATAGGAATACATCTGTTTCACGGCAGTATGAAGTTTAATACATAGTTTCTGCAAATTTTGGACCGATTTTGGACCGAAGTCCGACCAACAGGCTGGCGTTGCTGTCCCAAGAGTCATGCAACTAGCGGGGCCTAAAAACAACCATCTTATCTGCCGCCATGATGCAATCTTTCCAATGAACTTTAACTGTCACAAGCAGCCGTTTCAGCTGAGAAGATTGTTGCCGTAGTCAAAGTTATTTGCATCATCGAGCGTTCGCTCTGCAAAAAAACTGCATCGCTTGGCCTGCAGGAGAGCTCGGCTCGTTCATGCTACTTGACATGTTTACTTGTCTCTTCTTGTGCGTCTCACTCCATCGCCATCCCCTCAGCCTCTTCTTCTTCTTCTTCCTTTATTTCCTCGCAGGACACAATAGCCATTAAGAAGCACAGCTCGAGAACCAGACGGATACGACCTGTCTCCACCCGGCTGAGTGAGTACCGCTGTATATCCTCTTATCCTCCTCGCTCCGACCCCCATCCCGTCTCTCTCCGGGCTCCATTAGTGGGGTTTTCTCTCCCGTCTCTTCCGCCTCAGAAGTCCGTTAATGGCTGTTTATATCCGACCCGAGTCACTGCATCTCAGAGCGGTCGCCGCTTGTTTATAATTTGTCCACGATCGCCGTCGAGCCCCCTCCCCAGGTTTGTCGGCGCTCACCGGCCTCTCGGTGTGTGTGATCTCTCCAGGCCTGTGTGACGACTCCAGCTCCTCGCCGCCGCCGTCGGTGCCGTCGTACTCCTCGCCGCTGTCCCGCTCGGCCTCCTGGGAGGGCCTGGCGGAGCTGCCCACGCTCGGCCTGCCGCTGCATCACGTGACGCGGGTTCGGCCGAGGCCTCCGCGGCGGCACAAAGGAGGCCACGCCCCTTCTGAGACGGTAAGGCCGGCTGGAGTCGGCACCTTTTAACTCATTGGGCGAAGGAAAGTCATTTAAATTGTGTGCATTATGCCAATATATTAGTGCACCAGTCTACCCAACGTATCTATCTATCGTCTATCAAAACATATCTATCTATCTATCTATCTATCTATCTATCTATCTATCTATCTATCTATCTATCTATCTATCTATCTATCTATCTATCTATCTATCATCTATCAAAACATATCTATCTATCTATCTATCTATCTATCTATCTATCTATCTATCTATCTATCTATCTATCTATCTATCTATCTATCTATCTATCTATCTATCTATCTTTAAATATCTATCATATCTAACATATCTTTCTCTCCATCTATAATCCTCCCCACAAAGTGGACGGCTGCATTTTGATTACGCAATCTCACAGGAGCCGGTTTTCCATTTGTTCTATTGCATCCGGCACATTTACAAATGAAAACCCAGAGCGAGTAACCTCTTTTAAAGTGTGTGTTTGTGTGTGTGTGTGTGTGTGTGTGTGTGTGTGTGTGTGTGTGTGTGTGTGTGTGTGTGTGTGTGTGTGTGTGTGTGTGTGTGTGTGTGCAGCATTGCAGTGAAAATGGAGGAATCAGCCCTCTTGATGACGGACTCCCAGACTTCTATACTAAAAGAGTTCTCCCTGACAGGTAAGAGTTCCTCTGCTATTATCTCTATAATAGTATATATATTAATATATATATATATATATATATATATATATATATATATATATATATATATATATATATATATATATATATACATTAACATGTAATTATTTTCTGTTTGCTTATTGTTTGGGAGATTAGTCTCTTTTCCACAGTCTGAGATATTTCCATGATTGGCAACAACATTGATGGCGTTGCTTTGCATCACTGCAGCGCTCTGTAATACGGCAGCGATGCCCCTAGTGGCCACGAGGAGAAGAGCATGACCTCGCAGGACCAATACAGAATATGTCTCAATCTGATGGGAAAGATTAAAGACTACTATGTTGAAGCCAGGGCTCTGGATTGAAAGCCTGATATCATAGATTGGATGATTTTCAGTGGGATAAAAAATAATGTAGGTTTTAATGGATTTCAATGGTCTGAGTGTCAGTACTGGAGGGACGTTGGAGATAATTCATCTCGGTGAAGTTGTTGTCACTTGAGCTGCTTTGAGAGTTCAAGGACATCCAAGAGAAGAAGACATGTTTACTCATGGACTGTCTCGTGGTTAAAACCCACTATTTTCACGTTGTGATGAAATGAATGGACAGCTATGGGCGGAAATCACCACAATGCGTGATGGGAGATCATTCTCGACAATGATTGTTGGACAACAAGAGGATGTTTTCCTCCATTTTTCATAAATGAGTTCCTATGTGAGCGTATGACAAAAGGGAGGATGTAGCAACCCGAGAACGTCACACAACTATTGTGCGCACAAACTACACACTCCTCCAGAGAAGACGAGTGACCGTGAACAGAGAAGCTTCAATGGGAAATGTGACAAAGATGTGACCTCGGTTGAAGCCCTTATAGAGCACGCCAAACCACAAATACTATCGGTTGCATCATTTATAGATAGCGTACTTCCTTTAACCGGAAACGTTCACCCCAAAAAATGAAGTTATACAAACGTGACACGAGCCCACCCTGTTCAAGTAGTCGTTTGAACCCAAAGGAGTTCTAATACTTGTGTTATGGTATATCTTATTTTTCTGAATTTTATTTTATTTATTTTATTTATTTTATTTATTTTATTTATTTTATTTATTTTATTTATTTTATTTATTTTATTTATTTCATTTATTTATTTTATTTTAGTATTTTATTTTATTTATTTATTTTATTTTTTTGAATATTTAAAAAAAAAAAATCTTTTATAACATATTTTATAACATTGTGAGTGATTCTGTGCAATATTTGCCAAAAATCCATCCCAGAGTATTTCCAGCTCCATGGTTCAGGACCTTAACAACATCCCACAAACTAATAACACACCTTTCTGGAAAGGTTAGGACCTGAGAAAAGCTTTGACATATTGGGAAGGAGTTTTAGTTAAAAAAAACAAAAACGTGTTGTTTGGTTCAAAAATAGAAAAAGTTACTTGTTCTATTTGAAGACATTGATGGATTTTTGCTGCGGCTTCTGCTGGTGCTCTACGACACGGAAGCAGAAACATGCTCCCTTCAGGGAAGCCTCTGGACTTTTTATTTGATTTAAAAAACACAGGTATATTCTCAGAAGGGTTACGGTATTGTAGCACTTTAAATAAAGTTAATAAAATTTGTGGTTGTGGACATAATTCAGTTGACGTTTAAAAAGAAAAGACTTTGAAAATCCCGCGCTGAGTGACTCGAGGCCCAAAAGGTTAAAAGTTTTCATTTCTGCATTTTTCTCTCCCCACATCCCATCTTTATTGAATGACTTTTTAAATGAACGTATACACCTGCGATCCAACCGGCCCGCTGCGGCGCTGACAGCTTCTCTCCAGCGAGGCTTCATTTTAATTGGCTGGTGTTTCGTGTTATTATAATTCGAGGGGGTTGTGTTCTCCTCTGACCGCCGCGTTGTCTCGTCTTTGAAGTGCTCTTCGCGGTTCGATGTTCGGCTTGTCTTGGCGCTTCCTGCGGGCGGCTCCGAGGCAATTCAATCTGCCGTCCGTCATCTTTTGCACCATCGCAGCATAATTTCAGTCGCTCTTTGATGATTAGAGGAGCAGGAGCTGGATGTTTGGAGCGTTTTGGGGGATGAGTTGCATGTTGTTGATCAAAGCGGTGCAAGATTCAGGAAGGAGAAGTGTTTTTTTTTGTGTTTTTTTTCACACACATCAAAGGAGCGTGTTGGGATTTATTTAAAAATGTGACAGGTCTGCTTTGGAAATGAACAGGAAAAGTTTTCCAAAAGTTTGTTCCTACATCAATCACGCAAATAGAAAAGTGAATGTTCTAAAAAAAAAAAAAGGTATGCAGAGTGAGAACGCAGCAGTTCAGTGAGCTTTTATTTTGGCGGGGAGCTGGATTCAGGAACAGAGCTGCCACGGCTTATTAGTACAACAGTGCTCCTCTTTTTTTTTAACACTGCACATCATCAGGTCAAAGCAGCCTCCTTCAAATATGATTGCATTCATAATAATTATTTAAAAGAATAATAAATCTGTTGTGAAAGGTGTCGCCTCAAGCTGCCCGACACCCCGATGAGGACGAGCCGCTCAACCCTCTCTCACCTCTTTCCAGCCAGCTCTCCTCTCTGCACAAAGCCCACTCGTTGAGGAGGAAGAAGAGGAGGAACATGCTCGCCATCTTCGGTTTCCGTAGAAACCGCAGCCAGACGCTGTCCAATCAGGGGCCGGAGTCCGAGGCCGAGGTCTACGGGGACGGGTGCCACTTTGTTGCCACGGCGGCGTCGGGGTTCGTGTGCGCACAAAACACACAAAAACACACACAACGCTCACTTAGGGAAGCTGCACGCGCTCGGATCTCAAGGCGACGCGATTCTTTTCAAGACGATTCACGTTAATCAGCTGCATCTTGTGACGCGACGCACATATTTTTAGATTCGAATGACTCACAGTTCCCGAGGATATCGTTATCGCCGATGACGCTCTCCCATAAATCCGCTTAGAAGTCACAGGAGGACTTTAACTTCAGGACTTGCCACGTTTTAGAAAAGCAGATTCCTTCAGTCTCAAAGCCCTCCAGTGATAGCTGGCTTTATATCCAATGCAACTCTGCAACAATAATCTGATAATAGGGCCAGTTTGTCAGACTTTGAAAACACCTGCGTCCCATAAAAATATGCACATTTTCTTTCCGTATTGGATTCACATTCCTCTCTCGCGTCCGCAGCACTGAACTTCATGAACACCGAAACAAATATCGCTCCTTTAATCTCCTCCAATCTCCTTGTTGACACCAGAAATGGCCGAGAGCTGCCAAAAGAGCCGGCGCTCCGATGCCGGCGAGTGTGCACAGATGCGTCCGACAGCCGGCGGCTCCCGTCAGCCGAGTGGCTGCAGAGATGAACTGTTGCATGTTAATCACGGATTAGGACGGCAAGATGGCCGATTCCTGCCAGCGAAAAAACAAAAAGATACTTCTTAATTACACTTCTGTGTTTTTTAATCTGCTGGACAGGTCGTGCAGCCGTAACATCTTCAGTGTTTTGGGTTTTTTTCAGGACGGCCACGGAGAACGTATACACGCTCCTGCAGCCGCCGAGGTCCGCTGCCAGAGCCGGATCTCCCGGCGAAGGGGCTGATGGGAAAATGAGCGACCACCAGGGGAAGAATACTCTAGTTTTGAGTCCGCCGCCGGTGCCGAGCGTTCCTCTCTCGGCCGCGGGAGGAAGCAAACACCCCTTTTATTCTCCCAGAGAGGTAAAGTCAGTGTGACCCGCCCATAAAGAAAATAACAACCAACTGACCCGTATTTTATGTTTCAAAGGGCTCACATGTTCTCCTCAATGACAGTTTGAAACAGTTTAAAACTTGGTTAAGGTCGTGAAATTAAGCTTTAACAAGAAAAGCAACTAAAGTCCTTTGTTAGGTTGAGGCAACAAGAGTACTTTGTTAAGTTGGAGCAACAAGAGTACTTTTTTAGATTGAGGCAACAAGTACTTTGTTAGGTTGAGACAACTAAAGTACTTTGTTAGGTTGAGGCAACGAGAGTACTTTGTTAAGTTGGAGCAACAAGAGTACTTTTTTACCGCCTGTTGTGTTTTCAGCTGAAATCCGAGACGGACGCCGTGTTTGAACACCCGCTAGAATCTGACAAGTTCTGGGTGGACGACAAGCAGAGGCCGACGGAGACGCTGCATCCGGCGAGGCCGAGCGACCAGCAGCCGAGGACGACGGAGAGGCCGCCGGACCGGTACTGGACCGAGAGCAGACACCTGGACCGGCAGTGGACCGTCGACCGGCACACCCAGCGGCA
Organism: Clinocottus analis; assembly: GCF_023055335.1. Taxonomy (NCBI): domain Eukaryota; kingdom Metazoa; phylum Chordata; class Actinopteri; order Perciformes; family Cottidae; genus Clinocottus; species Clinocottus analis. The sequence continues at coordinate 1,882,007 of NW_027176020.1, read as the reverse complement.
GATCGACAGGAAGATAGAGCGGCAGTGGATGGGCGGCAGGCAGATAGACCGGTCGTGGTCGGAGCACAGGCCGGCGGACGCGCCGCCGGACAATCAATGGACGGAGGGCAGAACGGCGAGCCGGAGGACAGACAGACAAGTGCAGCTGCTTCTCTTGGCTCAAAGGCCGCTGCCTCCGTACCCGTCGGACAGGACGCCGTCGCCGAAGCAGGAAACGGATCCACAGAAGAGCGCAGAGGCGGCTCCTGCGGCTCCTGCGGCTCCTGCGGCTCCGATGGCTCCGGCGGCTCCGATGGCTCCTGCGGCTCCGGACTGGCATCATCAGGACGCGCAGGGTGACAGACAAATGTGTCCCGACGCCAGCGGAGGAGGGTTCACGGAGGGGTGGAGGAGCAGCGGAGGAGGACGAGCATCCAAACCCGATCCCCCGCCGCAAAGCAGCAAACCCAACATGTCCAAACTGAGGCCGAGGCATCGTCTCGAGAGCGCGGACGCTCTACCAGGTACCCCGACGTCTGGCTGCCGCGTTCGGGAAAAAAAGGACGTTTTAGAGCTTTGCGGGTGACAGCGACTTCTTTTTGATTCGTAGGTACGGAGGAGGAAGGAGACGTGGAGAAGGACCCTGTGAAGATGGAAAAGAAAGAGAGGGAGAAAAGAAGAGACTCGGAGGGTCATCCTCCTCCGATTCCAGAAAAGGTGCGCATCAATCGAATGGTTCAGGACCGCTTTGTGTCATTAGTGTAAATCCGGAGTTTTTGACTTGTGCATGTTTTTTTTTTGTTCTGGTCCACACACAAAAAACAGCCAAAGACGTCCTCGTATGCGATTTTTCCAAAAGAATCAGCCACTGAGAGGAGCTTGCCTCCTCCTCCGGTGCCTCCTCCGGTTCACAAGCCCGGCGTGCACGGACTACCGGACCGAGCTGCGAGTCAAGGTACCTCTAATTATGAGAAACATGCTTTTTTTTTTCTTAGCAACTGCCTGACTTTGATATCACAGTTAATGGTGTGTTTTTTTTTGGCTCAAGATCTTATTTGGTGATAACAAGGTGCAGATAAACAGCTCAACTTGCAGAGAACTTTTAATGAACATGAATATTTGCTTGCTTGTGGACGAGAGGATCGATTCCCTCGTATCGATCTGTTCCTCTTGAAGCTGCAGCGGTAGTCGGTGTTGGACTGCAACTACTGCGCCGTGACTTTCTGGGTCTCGATTAACTTTCATGAACTGATAAAACACTGAAAGGACCACACCCAGACCGGACCTGTCAATCACCTTGTAGCCCCGCCCCTAAAGCGTAAACTAGAGATTGAGACATAAACTCATGTTTACAATGTTTACTGAGGAAATACATCAAGAGAGAAGTAGAGTCACTTATAGATACTTCTATACAACCAGAGGAGTCGCCCCCTGGTGGTCAGGAGAGAGAATGCAGCTTTAACACATGAAGCATAGACTTCTATACAACCAGAGGAGTCGCCCCCTGGTGGTCAGGAGAGAGAATGCAGCTTCAACACATGAAGCATAGACTTCTATACAACCAGAGGAGGCGCCTCCTGGTGGTCAGGTGGTTCCTCATCACATGCAAACTAATTTGTCTTTCACACCTGTTCAGGTGAGGAAGGACTGCGACCTCCGGCTCCGGTGAAACCACAGAGGAACCGAAAGGCCATGTCCTGCGATGCAGGTGCCACTCGTCTTTTCTCCCATCACAATACACACAATTATCAACCCGCACGCCGTATATGCATGCATGCTGGGAATTCTATGTACGTTTATCAGTGTGCAGACGCGTCCGTATCTAACTGTTAATTTGTGTTTTCTGTGTGTTTTTTTTGTCCTCACTGAACTCAGGCACTGACAGGGAAAGCCCTAATAACGTTGAGAAGCCCCCAAATCGCAAACCCCCCGTGAAAAAACCTAGACTACCCCAAAACAGAAATAAGTCACTGGACTTGTCTGGTACACGTCTCTGTTTTTTATTTGTGTGTGTGTGTGTGTGTGTGTGTGTGTAGCAGATGTTACTAAGTGTGAGTCAAGTGGTAATACAACTAGCACTATATATGATGCTAAAGAACATAATGATTAACGAGAAAAAGTAGAAAAAGATAACGATAATTAATTATTTCTACACGATGTGAAGTGATACTCGTATTGCTCAGCCACGGACGCACACATATATATATATATATATATATATATATATATATATATATATATATATATATATATATATATATATATATTGTTTTTGGTTGATGATCAGTGTCCTGTCCTCTTCTGCTTCATAGACAGCCTGGACTCAGCCTCCGGTCACAGCGAGCTGTTGTGATGCTCGGGAAGAAAAGAAAAGAAAATTATTCATTTCATTTCAACGGGGACACGAAGAAGAAGAAGAAGAAGAAGAAGAAGAAGAAGAAGAAGAAGAAGAAGAAGAAGAAGAAGAAGAAGAAGAAGAAGAAAAACATAGGAGAAGGGGAGAGCCAGAGAGAAAATGTCAGACAGACATCATAAAGCATTAATAATCACCCGCTTCTGTTGAAACGCTCACTTTTCTTAAAGGGACAGTACCGATGTTTAGAAGTGTGTCTGTGTGAGCTTCTTCTGATGAGTTTTACTGCTAAGCGATGTTCTGTGTGGACGTAATTTAGACTAAAATAATCTCTATATTTAGAACATCTTCACCTTGATGTCAGACACACCTTTCTGACTGAACTGAAGCCGTTATCGCTGCTCTCTGCACACACACCAGACTCCATTCACAAAAACACACATTTAACCTGTCAGAGCACATTTCTATATTTTATTTTATGTCGTCCTGAAACCACAAGGTGGTCACAAGTGTCCTTGAGCAAGACAATGAACCTTAATCACTAAGGATGGATGAAAGATTTACCCACTTTAATTTGCATTTCCAGCGCCCCACCTGTAATACCTCCGCGCCCCACTAGTGGCGTGCGCTCCACGGTTTGATAACCGCTAAATTAAAGAGAAAATATTCTACATATTGATTATTTTAAGAGTTTATGGCAGATCATTACTTTGCTCCATAAAACAACCCGTTGAACGTCATAGAAACACACTTTTAAACATGCAAACTATCCCGTCGGCGTCACCTTTCTCTTCACACAGACTGTCTTTGCTTTCCCCGTCACTTTGAAAATCTCTTTTTTGTGGCTACAGTATTTTAAAAACAGTATTTGCTACTTTAGAAAAAAACCCAAATGATCATTGTCTTGTCCGTGTCGGAGCGTTGTGGCTTTGCTAGACAGAAAGAAAGAAAAAAAGATGAGAAAAAAAAATGTCTTTATTAGAATGTGATTTCTTAAAATCCTGCGACTGCGTTTCTGACCGCTGATACGGCCGATTGCCTTGGTTGACACTTGAACATGAGTTGCTTCTTATCAGATGAAACTTGATGATTTGTATCTAGTTTTGCTTTCAGGAGCTGAAAGGTAATATATTTTATAGAGAAAAATAAATATTATGTATGAGCACCCTCACTGTATGAATAAAACACTGCTGGAAAACTACCAGGACTCTTGCTGTGGCTGTTACCGTTAGCTTGCGTTAGTGCCCGTTAGCTTGCGTTAGTGCCCGTTAGCTTGCGTTAGCTGAAACAGGATGTGGTTTCCTGTGTACTTAGATGAATTATGTCACATTTAAATGTATTGTTTCATAAAATGTGAACAATTAAGATGATTTAAGAGATGCCGCTTACATTGAAAAAAAATGGGGCAGATTTTCACCAGTAAAAGATGAAAATAAGATAAAAATGTAGCTGTGATAATAAACATATCGCCATGGTAGGTCATAATTATGAGAAGAAAAGTCAACATTAAGAAAAATGATGAGATACAAAGTCAGAATTATGATATAGAAAGTCAAAATGTATTTCTATCTCATAATTATGTCTTTCTTCTCTCTACTGACCACCAGGGGGCGAAGGATGTTGTGCAGATATGGATGTACATCTGTGTACTTTCAGAGGGAAATATTGTACTTTTTTTACTGTATTTATCTGGCAGCTTTAGTTACTTGTTAATTCATTAATTAAGGTTTTTGTGCAAATAACGTATATATATATATATATATATATATATATATATATATATATATATATATATATATATGAACAGAATCACAAAGGTATAGCTATTTTATAATTAAAAAATATATATTTCCCCTATTGTACTTCTACTTTAGTAACATTTCAATGCAGGACTTGTACTAGTATTTTTACTGTGTGCTAATCGTACTTTTACTTAAGTAAAGTAACCTAAATACCTCCTTCAGCGTGCCTGTAATTAAAGCTAATTAAAGTCTAATTGGTTCAGTATCACCCTCAAACATTTATAAATAGACGTTTAGAGCTGATAACAAAAGCTGCAAACAAACAAACAAACAAATAAATAAATAAAAAGACATCCGAGTGACGCCTGACTGTCATGGCAACCTCATATATTCAGAAATCAAAGAATGTGATAAACAGCAGGGGGCGACTGATGCCTACAAATGAGGCACACACACACACACACACACACACACACACACACACACACACACACACACACACACACACACACACAGGTTGTCATTAGCAACCGAGCCGTGACCTTTCTCCTCCACAGACGCTGTGATGTAAGGAGTCAGACAGGAGTTACTGTGAGGAAACCTCAGAGGGAGAAGCATTAATCTGTATTCATGTTTATTATTATCATCCTGAAGCTCGTTTACTGACAGAAACCTGAGAGTCATTCTGACGAGAAACTGACTCAAGATCATGACTTGTGTTTAAAAATAATCACTTAGTGTCAAATAAAAAGACCTTACCTTATCTTGAAACCTTAGTGTCAAGATCATGACTTAGTGTTTAAAAATAATCACTTAGTGTTAAGATGATGACTTAGTATTTAAAAATAATCACTTAGTGTTAAGATGATGACTTAGTATTTAAAAATAATCACTTAGTTTCTAGAATAATAACTTAGTCTCTAAAAATAATGATTTGGTTTCTCAAAATAATTATTTTATATCTCAAAACAAAGACTAAGAATCGAAAAATGAAGATTTAGTATCCTGATAATAATGACTTAGTATCCTGATAATAATCAGTATGTATGTCATAATAATGACTTAATATGTCAAAATAATAACTTAATGTCTCATAATAATGACTTAGTGTCTCATAATAATGACTTAATATGTCAAAATAATAACTTAGTGTCTCATAATAATGACTTAGTATCTCAACATAATGACTTACTATGTCATAATAACTACTTAGTGTCTCATAATAATGACTTAGTATGCCATAATAATGCCTTAATATGTCATAATAATGACTTAGTATGTCATAATACTGACTTAGTGTCTCATAATAATGACTTAGTGTCTCATAATAATGACTTAGTATGCCATAATAATGACTTACTATGTCATAATAATGACCTAATATGTCATAATACTGACTTAGTGTCTCAACATAATGACTTTGTGTCTCATAATAATGACTTAGTGTCTCATAATAATGACTTAGTATGCCATAATAATGACTTACTATGTCATAATAATGACCTAATATGTCATAATACTGACTTAGTGTCTCAACATAATGACTTTGTGTCTCATAATAATGACTTAGTGTCTCAACATGTTCTGTTATACAAACACTTTTCTCTCCTCAGGCGCTGCTCTACACGGATGCTGCTCTACATGGATGCTGCTCTACACGGATGCTGCTCTACACGGATGCTGCTCTACACGGATGCTGCTCTACCCGGATGCTGCTCTACACGCGTGACCTTTAATTGATCTGTTCAATCGCTCGGCCTCCGCTTCCTTCTTAATTAATCTCTGCAGTTTTTCCAGAAAGAAGATGATTTAAATCCTGTCGGCTCAGTGAGCGAGTCTCTGCTGAAGCATTTTAATATCTCAGCTTCTGGTTTAGGGAGCGATGCCACTTCATTGGCGGTCTGTGCAACAATGACTCGCTAACAGAGTGAAGTATTATAACCCTGCGCTGTTGGTTTGACTCCCATTCCAGCTTGAATACTGTGGATCCACAGCGTGGAGACGCTCCTGTGATCGCATTCCCCAAAATGAATGTTGCCCACTGTTATCGATGCATCGTGCAGAACAGAAAGAAGCTGCAGGAAGTGGAGCTTTGAGAACTTTAATTAGACGGAAAGTTTAAAAAAACCTGACACATCTTTTTATATACATTTATTTTTAATCGTACTTCTCAAGCAGGACGTTTTTAATAAATATTTTGCATCTCAGCAATCATATATTTTGAGCAAATAGACAATTGTGGAGAAAAAGTTTATCTTAAAATAATTTATCTCAAAATAAAGATATAGTATCTCAAATGACTTAGTATGCCATAATAATGACTTAGTATGCCATAATAATGACTTAGTATGACATAATAATGACTTAGTATGTCATAATAATGACTTAGTATGTCATAATAATGACTTAGTATGCCATAATAATGACTTAGTATGTCATAATAATGACTTAGTATGCCATAATAATGACTTAGTATGCCATAATAATGACTTAGTATGTCATAATAATGACTTAGTATGTCATAATAATGACTTAGTATGTCATAATAATGACTTAGTATGACGTAATAATGACTTAGTATGTCATAATAATGACTTAGTATGTCATAATAATGACTTAGTGTGTCATAATAATGACTTAGTATGCCATAATAATGACTTAGTGTGTCATAATAATGACTTAGTGTGTCATAATAATGACTTAGTATGCCATAATAATGACTTAGTATGACATAATAATGACTTAGTATGACACACTAATGACTTAATGTCCAAATAATGATTTAATATCTTAAAAATAATGACTTATTATGACATAATAATGATGAAGTATCTCACAATAGTGACTTAGTATGTGAAAATAATGATTTTATATCTGAAAATAATGTCTTATGTCATAATAATGATATAGTATCTCATAATAATGACTTAATATGTCAAAATAATGACTGAAAATTTGAATATGCATTTCTTTTTAATATACTTCTAAACACTTTGCATCTCCAAAATCTTGCATTTTGAGTAAAAACCAAAAAGTTGATCTAAAGTTTTGTTTAAAAAGGATTTTTTTTTTCTGCAGAAATCTGAACTGAAACTTCCGGTTTCCCGCGGCGGTGGTTCTGATCCGAGCCGACGGTGCGCCGGTCTTCTCTCACAGCTGATGTGAAGCGCTCATCACATCCCGAACACATCCCCTCTCATCCTCCGGCTGCCGTTACCAGGCAACATGATGGCATGAAAGGACCGAGGGAAGAGAGGAGAGAGAACATGTGTGGGAAGAGGAGAGAGATGCGTGAAAATAAGAAAAGGAAAAGGATGCAGGCGGCGCAGAGCAGCGTGCATGATGGAGCTCACACACACACACACACACACACACACACACACACACATGCACACACACACACACACACATCCTCTTACTCTGAGAGAGAGAGGAGGCCAAAACACACACACACACAGTAAATTTATGCAAGTATTTTATCCTTTTTGTGTCCTTTTCTTAAAATATTTTTGTTTTTATTGTTAAAAATTACATTATTATTTATTTGACCTATAGGTAACATTATAATCAAGTCCTTAATATTCATGTTTTCATGATAATATCTTCTATTATTGTCCCTTTTAATTAACATGATTTACTTTTTTAAAAATGTATTAATATTATTATACATCTTACAAATTTTGCCTTGTTATTATACTTCTTCTTCTTCTTCCTTATACTTCTTAGAAGTATAAGGAAGAAGAAGAAGAAGAAGAAGAAGAAGAAGAAGAAGAAGAAGAAGAAGAAGAAGAAGAAGAAGAAGAAGAAGAAGAAGAAGAAGAAGAAGAAGGGTCACGAGGAAAAGCCCTTTAGCGAGGTTGTCATGGGAACTGTCTCCACGATGGAGTCACCTGGTGCCCCCGAAGCCAGACAGGTGTGTGTGTGTGTGTGTGTGTGTGTGTGTGTGTGTGTGTGTGTGTGTGTGTGTGTGTGTGTGTGTGTGTGTGTGTGTGTGTGTGTGTGTAGGTAGGTAATGTAACGCCTCCTCTTACTAAACTAAGGAGGGAGGAGAGAGAGGGAGGAGGAAGGAGAGGAGGAGAGAGAGGGAGGAGGGACGAGGGAGGAGAGGAGGAAGGGAGGAGAGGAGGAAGGGAGGGGAGGAGAGAGGAGGGAGGAGGGAGGAAGGGAGGGGAGGAGGAGGGGAGGGGAGAGAGGGAGGATGGAGGAGAGAGGAGGGAGGAGGGAGGAAAGGGACTGAATAAACAGATTTAGTGTCATCTCTCTGGGAGAGGAGCCAATGTATCGACCACTTTAATCCCTTCATCCCTCTCTTCCTCCTCCTCTTCCTCCCTGACCTCTCTGTCTGCATGCCTCTGCTCTCCACCTCTGTTCAATCTGCGTGCTTTTTGTTTTGTTTTTCCAGATTAAATTCGTCTCAAACTTCACGTCGTCAAGCCGCCGGCGTCGATTCAGATGCTGCTGTTGCCGGGCAGGAATCCCACGAGAAGAGATGATTTATGAGCCGCGCTCGGTCATTTCTGATGCAAATAAAGATATATTTATGGCTCTCCAGCACCGCTGCCAGGGGGAATTTCATCAGTGAGACGGGGAATAACATGACAAACAGTGAGGCGGGAGCACTTCAGTCATGATATGTGTCATTTTTTAGCTCCTTTGCCAGGAAAAATATTCACATCGGGACGTTACGAAGGATTTCCAGTTAAAAAAATACTTATTTTATGGCAAAACGTTGTCTCGCTGAGGCATGCTGGGACTTTAAATTTGAATATGATTCCACACTTGCTGCTGCTAGCTCCCCGATGTAGGAAGCTCGAGCTGCTGCTAGCTCCCGCTGTAGCAAGCTAGAGCTACGGCTAGCTCCCTGCTGCTGCTAGCTCCCTGCCTGTGGCAAGCTAGAGCTTCTAGCAGCGCTAGCTGGCTACAGCGGGGAGCTAGCTATCCACCTGCATCTCTTTTATTGTTGATTAGCTGTCAGACTTACTTATATTTGACATACTTCGCATGCTTAATATTGTCTCTAGTCCATTTTTAAGATTATTATCTCTCATATATTAGCTGTCTATGTGTTATTCTATGAGAGTCTGTGTGTCCTGAAGGATGTTTCTGCTGATATTAACATCCTCTCTGCTTTTGTTGTGTCTGCGTGCTTTGTAAAGGGTAAATAATGCATAACTTTGTAATTTGGACTTTTATATTGTGTTTTCTTTTAGGGTCTTTTTGTAACATCTGTCCATGGACCTCAGAGGAAGAATAGCCTCTCGGCTAACTCTGGTGCATTTATGGGAATGTTTTATTAATGTGCACCAAATAAACCAATAAAATGAACATCCAAAGCACCTCGGAGGCTTCCTCCTGATATCACGGTCATGTTTCAAGTCACGGCGGAGAGACGAAGTAAAGCAAACACACGCCGGAGGAGTTTTAAGCAACATCAATGTGAAGATGAAACACTTTGATCTGAGTCATTACGGACACGCGAGGACCAACAGACAGCTGCTCTCTGACATCATTAGAAATTAACGATGGCTGAGTTCCATTTAGCTTCAGTTTAATGTGTGTGTGTGTGTGTGTGTGTGTGTGTGTGTGTGTGTGTGTGTGTGTGTGTGTGTGTGTGTGTGTGTGTGTGTGTGTGTGTAGAGAGAGTGCAGGAGGCAGATCCTCAGAGCGAGGGAGTTAAGAGGGGGTCTCGAGGTGAGACATGTAATCCTGTTGCTTGGAGCAGAGTTAGTGGGATTAGGACATTTATCTGTGGGATCAGGCTGCGCTGGTGCACGACGACAGGCCTCCACCTCCTCCACCTCACATACAGGCCTCCACCTCCTCCACCTCACATACAGGCCTCCACCTCCTCCACCGCACACATAGGCCTCCACCTCCTCCACCGCACGCACAGGCCTCCACCTCCTCCACCGCACACATAGGCCTCCACCTCCTCCACCTCACATACAGGCCTCCACCTCCTCCACCTCACATACAGGCCTCCACCTCCTCCACCTCACATACAGGCCTCCACCTCCTCCACCTCACATACAGGCCTCCACCTCCTCCACCTCACGTACAGGCCTCTACCTCTTCCACCGCACATACAGGCCTCCACCTCCACCTCACATACAGGCCTCCACCTCCTCCACCTCACACACAGGCCTCCACCTCCTCCACCTCACGTACAGGCCTACAAGCCGCTACTAGTTTCGGTGGTTGTCCTAGTTGTCCTAGAGCTAGTGAAGAGCTAGTGGAGACTAGCACATAGCTAGTGGAGAGCTAGTGGAGAGCTAGCGAAGAGCTAGTGAAGAGCTAGTGGAGACTAGCACATAGCTAGTGGAGAGCTAGTGGAGAGCTAGTGGAGAGCTAGTGAAGAGCTAGTGGAGAGCTAGTGGAGACTAGCACATAGCTAGTGGAGAGCTAGTGGAGACTAGCGGATAGCTAGTGGAGAGCTAGTGGAGACTAGCACATAGCTAGTGGAGAGCTAGTGGAGACTAGCGGATAGCTAGTGGAGAGCTAGTGGAGAGCTAGCGAAGAGCTAGTGAAGAGCTAGTGGAGATCTCGTGAAGAGCTAGCGAGGAGCTTGCGGAGAGCTAGTTGTCAGGAAGGAAGTTGTCACAAATACAAACTTTTAAAGAAAATGAAAGACTCGGATATGGATATGAGGCGCGAAAAAATATTGTGTTTTCACGGCAGTTGAAGGAATGAAAGTCTGCAGGAGAGGAACACCTGAACCTGGAGACGCAGCGAGTGGCTTCAGGGGTAAATGTGTCGCGGGGCTGCAGATGCTGGAGGCCGGTGGCGCGTTGGGCATGAAGCATGAGGTAAGTTCCTCTGTGTCTCTGCCCTCGCTTTGTCCCTCAGCCCCATGGGAGGCCCTGTTGGTTTAGCGGCTAAGCTTCCCCCCGGAAACACAAACGATGGACCGATAGAGAGGTTAAAGCAGGGAGAGAGAGAGAGAGAGAGAGAGAGAGAGAGAGAGAGAGAGAGAGAGAGAGAGAGAGAGAGAGAGAGAACAAGAAGAGAGCATAGAAACCTTCATTATAGTTGGTCATATTCTACTCATCGCCTTTAATTGAGGCAGTACGGAGCATGTGCGTGTGTGTGTGTGTGTGTGTGTGTGTGTGTGTGTGTGTGTGTGTGAAACTTGGCCCAACAAGTGTGAAATATTTTTTTACCTTTTTCTATAAGAGTCAATATGAGGCACAAAACACACACAAACAACATCATCACACATTTCTACTGCTCGTCATAAACACACACACACACACACCCACACACACACACACACACAATAAAAGCCATCATCGTGACATCATCATACATGTTGACCTCTTGACCTTTGACAGCTTTGTGTGTTTAGTGTACAAAGTGATCAGCGGGGCGACTCCTCCCCCTCAAGAGTTCATATCACTCACAGGACGGAGGACGACCCGCAGAGGCGACGGCGTCCGCCTTCACAATAAGAGCCTTCACAATAAGAGCCTTCACAATAAGAGCCTTCACAATAAGAGCTCAGATAGCAGCCCTTGCTGACTTTAAATCCACCCAGTCGTGTTCCTCATCACGCACGAATGTGGTTAAAGTTTGTGGTTTCCGTTGCGCGACCTTAACGTTGTTCTTATATTATGTTCTTATACATCTTATATTGCTGCTGGTGTGGTTGTCGTATAGAGAATATGTTTATTTATATATTTGTTTTATTTTCTAAACACACATGTGTTCTCTGTTTCAAGCCCAGCGACTACAGATATAGGATATATATATATATATATATATATATATATATATATATATATATATATATATATATATATATATATATAGTTTTTATTAAGCTTATGCTATTAATTAAAGCATGTTGCATTGAGAAAAAGAAAAGAGAGAGAGAGACGAGGAAACTAAACGAGAGAAATTACGAATTAAAAGAGAATAGAAGAACAGAAAGAAAAAGAAGAGAAAGAGAGAGAGAGAGAGAGAGAGAGAGAGAGAGAGAGAGAGAGAGAGAGAGAGAGAGAGAGAGAGAGAGAGAGAGGATTGTTGCAAACAGGGATTTGCAGCAGAGGGGAAAGAAAGAAAGGGGGCAGTGGCACTCAGTGACAGAGTGCTATACACACACACACACACACACACACACACACACACACACACACACACACTCTGTTTCCTCCGCGTCTCCATTCCAAACGTGTCAGTCAACCCGGTCAGTTGATTATCTGTGTGTGTGTGTGTGTGTGGTGGTGGGATGTGGACGAGACCGAGCCGTCCTTCACCTCCATGACCGACGGTAAGAACCCGGCTCGGCCTCACGGGCCGGACGCTTTACACTACTTTTCTCTCTCTCTCTCGTTCTCTCTCGTTCTCTCGTGTGTGTGTGTGTGTGTGTGTGTGTTGGTTTTTCGGGTTTTTTCTCTTTCTCTCTCTCTTTCTGGCCTCCATCGGGGGGTCGCCTCTAACGAGCCGAGCGGTGGACTTTTTAATGAGAAGTTCAGGTCGGTTCCATCGTAAGGCCTCGTTACCTGTAACCAGCGTCTGTCGGCTTCTCTTTCACGTCGTCAACGCTGGAAATACTGAACTTTCTACACGATGGATGTTGAACACGTCGTGAAAACAGCTGAAAGAAGTTCTCATGTGACTTTAACTGGTTGAAAACTGTGGAACCGGTTTTGTCTCCTTTTCCCTGTGTTTGAGTCGTCGTAGGAAACTCAAATTAATTCCAATACTTGTGTTTATTGTATGTATTTGTTCAGCAAAGTCTTGTGAAAAAAATGTATATCTGCAAAAAAAAATACACTTTTAAAAAATATTTTGATGGTAACTATGAACATCCAGCATGATATGAGCCAGATTCCACTAAAAAGCCTCCTGGAGCGTCAATAAGACACCTTTTTGGAAAGATTAGGACCTAAAGAATCAGAATCTGCAACTAAAATCACAATAAAACAAAGTCTTGTCCTGTTAGGAAGGAGTTTCAGTCAGAAAACCGTGTTGTTCGGTTCAAAAATTAAAAAATTACATTATTATGTGAAAATATGGTCTGAATGGGGCATGCTGGGACTTAAAATGGGCGTCCAAGTTCTCACTCATCCATACATATATATGTTTATCCATACGTGTGTATGTATAGAGATGTTTCTCTGGGTTACAGTCGGGACGCGTTCAGGTTGATCACTGATTCGTGTCTTTGGGCCTCGAAGATCTTTTCTGCTGAAAAAATAAGTTTAAAGCTTCGGCAGATCTTTCTAGAAATATTAGGTTATATATCTGTGTGTGTGTGTGTGTGTGTGTGTGTGTGTGTGTGTGTCCACATGGAGATGAATTCAAACACTTGGCAGGCGGACGATGACTTTTCAACATTTTGTCAAGGATGAGATAAACATTTTTACATGTTTTTCTCGTCACATGGAGGATAAAACGTTCTCTTAACGTTCATTTAATTCTCTCTTTCACTCAGTAGCTTCAACGTAACAAAATGCACTTTGTTCGTTCATCTGGAGACGTTCTGGTCGTCTGAACCTTCTCACATGTCAGGATGAGTGCGTTGTGTTAATAGTCCTTTAAGTGTGTGTGTAATGGGGGGGGGTGGATTAACGTCTTAATGCAACACAAACAGGCCGACAGACTCACAGCGTCAATCTATAGAATAAACTTTAACTCTTTAATCGTTCGCTCGTCTTTAAAATAGATCCGTCGCCGTCTAACTGGAGATATAATCTATATAATAATCAATACATTGTGAGATTATCTTTAACAAACGCTCTAAATAAAGAAAAATGGATTCCACGTTATAAAAGTGCAGGTTTCCCTTTAAGCCTTCACCCTTAATCCTGTTTATTGAGTTTAGAGGTTGTACATGAGGATTATAAGTTGTTGTAGCTCTAATTTTTATGTTTAATTTGATAGCTAACATGTTTTTTTTCTTGATTTGTCCCTCGTGACCTGATACAAGAGGGTCCACATTTGTTGGGCTTCATAAACGGTTAATATTTAATGTATTTATGCTCCATAGATCAGTTTCAGTTAGCTCTTTAAATTATATCAGGCAAGTTTCACCATATGAAAACACAGATGACAGTTATAAACGTTAAAAACAACAAACCAAAAACAGATTTTGATGGTGAAAACAAAGAAAGTATCAATCTAAAGGGGGATTCTTCCCAACCTGGCAACCAGAACTTTGTTCTTATTGATGTCGTGGATCTATAGAGCATTAGTGAATGATTAAAGGGATTTAAACCCACCACACGCATTAGCTGCATTAACCGCCTGTGGTTACGTTGCATTGTGGGTAATGTAGGTGACGAAGAAGAAGAAGAAGAAGAAGAAGAAGAAGAAGAAGAAGAATATAGCTGTATAGTAAATGTTAGCTATGAAGCTAACGTTTACTTAGCTTGTAAACCTTTATTTGATGGATTTGAACCTGGACATCTTGTCTCTGCTCCTGGATCTCAACCTGTTCCTCTTCCCCCCCTCAGGACAAGAGAAACAGAGACGAGGACACAGTTTCTCCCACAGGAAACTCACCCGACGGTCCACTTCCTGTCAGCACCGCCGCCGCGTATGAGCCGCAGCGAGGACGAGGACCGGCCCTCGCAGCGATCCTGACGCAGGAAGTAAAACGCACGCAAAAAGAAGCCGGTTGAGGCCGCAAGCGGACGCCATGTCCTCTCCCTCCCTCCCCATGGCCTCCCTCCCCCCCAGCCCCCTCGCCATGGAGTACCTCAACGACTTCGACCTCCTCAAGTTCGAGGTGAAACCGGACACGCCCCCGCTGCCGTACCTCAAACCGCCCCACGAGCCGTCCGGCTCCCCGTACGCCGGCCACCCGCCGCCGGACTCCAGCCTGAGCTCCAGCCCGTACGACTCGCTGCCGCCGTCGCCGGCGCTCAGCGACGGCCGCCCGCCGCCCTCGGGCTCCTGCTCCCTGTCGTCGTCGTCCTCCTCCATCTCCTTCCCGCTGTCCCTCTCCAACAGCTTCACCTCGGGCATCAGCTCCGGCTCCCAGGGGAACGTGGAGGGCAGCCCGGGCCCCGGCGGCGGCGGCGGAGGGCCCCCGGGCGCCACCCCGGCCTCGCTGGAGGACCTGATCTGGCTGGCGGCGCTGCAGCAGCAATTCGGCGGCGAGGCGGCGGGGCCCGCCACGTTGCTCGGGGCCTTGGGAGGTGGAGGCGGAGGAGGAGGAGGTGGAGGAGGGCCGGAGCGGGGGGACCGGGACCGGGGGTCGGTCAACGGCTTCCTGGGCTGCGAGGACGCCGTGGAGGCGTTGCTGAACTCCGCCGCCGCCGCCGTCAGCTCGCAGGTAAATCCCGCCTGTCGCCGTGCGCTCCGCGACTCCTCCGTCTTCTCCGCGGCCACCGCCTCGTCTTCATCGTCTTCCTCTTCCTCCCCCTCTCTTCTAGTTCCCAGGTCTTTCCCAGAGTTCCAGCAGCAACCTGGGCGACTCCAGCAGCGACAGCGGCGCCGACATCTCCTGCCCCAAAGGGGCGGACATGTGCCACCGGCCGCTCGTCTTCCTCTCGTCCGCCGCTCCCTCGCTGGCCAACGCCGCCGCCAACGCCGCCGCCAGCTCCGCCCCTTACCCACAAGCCCTCAGCCCCCAGGGGCGCCTTCATCACCACCAGCATCACCATCACCACCCGCACCACCCCATGCACGGCGGCCATCACCATCACCACCATCACCACCCACAGCTCGGTCAGGTACGCGTCACGCGGCCGTCGTGAAAAACGAGAGATTTCTTCTTTTTTTTTTTGGAGGTGAAAGAATTGAAACGTTCCACGTGGGCCGAGCGGATGGAGGGAGAGGATGGAGCAGCGCAGGATTAAGATTAGGACGCTACGACACGGTTATTAGCGTCTGCACGGCAACAACGGGAGAAGCTAATTATTTGTCCGTTACAAAAGCAGTTCATCCTGTTTTCTCCACCAGAAGGTCACTCACATTATTCGTCTGTTACGGCGCGAAATCTCGATTTCACGTTAAAAAACATCCATTTATGTGTAAAAACGCCCCAATTAGCATTCAAATGACTATAAGCATGTAATAAGTGCATTATAGCGTAGTTATAATCATGTATAAAGACTTTGTTAAGTCTCAATGTTCCATATCGGTCAGCAACAACGTCTCCTGAACATAAATATTTTATATTATTAACTATATTAATATATTATCTGTGGTGAGTTACAGTAGTTGACAAATGCTGCTGCTTATGTATTAGTTATGTAATTATCTTCTGTACATACAGTTTTTCATTCATGTTTTAATTAATTTCAGATATCCTGGTATTTTTTTAAATTCCAGCACAGACATTTTAATATAAAAAATATACATTATAATATAATAATTCATATATAATTTCAAAACGTTCGTGTTGAGGAAGGACAAATGGTTTGCTGCACACAGACTCGTAGTTTGAAGCGGTAAACAGGCGTCGTGGTCTCAGGAGACGTCTCAGTGGATCTCTATGTGGAGCACAGCGTGAGCTTATTATGATAATATCTGCTATTATTGCTGTGCGTAATCCTGATAACTGTCACCCACACTTAGTCAGATTACATGACAGATTATGGACATGTGGTGTCGAAATGTGGCCCCTGACACACACACGCACACACACACACACACACACACACACACACACACACACACAGTATAACACATCGCACGTCCACCAATCAGTGGCAGACTCAGGCCGCCTGAGACGTGAAACATAAATTAAAAGGCCACCAGCTGCATGAAGAACGTGTTCTAGCATGTAAGTTAGCTAGGAACCATGAATTAGTGGAACCATGAATGCACCTTGTCATGTTTTCTCCACTGGAAATGAACCCTAGAGGGCGGTTTATCACATTTTCTCCACTTGGAAGGCACCTAGTTGGCAGTTTATCATGTTTTCTCCACTGGAAATGATTCCTGGAGGGCAGTGTCTAACGTTTTCTCCACTGGAAAGGTGCCTCGAGGACAATTTATCATATTTTCTCCAATGGAAAGGCACTTAGATGGCAGTTTGTCATGTTTTCTCCAATGAAAAGGAATTTTAGAAAGAAGTGTATCATGTTTTCTCCACTGTAAAAGAACCCAAGAGGGCAGTTTATCACGTTTTCTCCACTGGAAAAGTGCCTAAAGGGCATTTTATCATGTTTTCTCCTTTGGAAAGGAACGCTAGAGGGCAATTTATCATGTTTTCTCCACTGGAAGGTCACTCTCCAGGTCACTATATCACACTGTCTCCACTGGAATGGCCCTAAAGAGCCTTTTATCACATTTTCACCACTGGAGTCCAACACTGCCACCAGCCATATCTCAGTCATATGTCTATGTTAAATCCGCTTCACACTCATCCCACTCATCAATCATTTCGAGCGTTTGTCACGCTGCCAATTAGCATTAAAATTGCAGCATATTCACGCCGTGTGTTTTCTCCGTCTGCTGCTCGCCCGCCGCCCGCTCGCTCGGCAGTGCGGGGTGAACGACCGCTTCTCCGACGACCAGCTGGTGAGCCTGTCGGTGCGGGAGCTGAACCGACACCTGCGGGGGGTGAGCAAGGACGAGGTGGTGCGCCTGAAGCAGAAGCGCCGCACGCTAAAGAACCGCGGCTACGCGCAGTCCTGCCGCTACAAGCGCCTGCAGCACCGCCACGCCCTGGAGTCGGAGAAACACGTGCTAACGCAACAGGTTAGCGCGACCTTCCTGACCCCGCAAGCATTCGTAAATACAGACAACCCCCCTGACCCGCATTCCTGACGCTCTAAGCGGTAAATAATAAGAGCGCTTGTGTCTTTTTCTTCCCGCTCAGTTGGATCAGCTACAGTGTGAGCTGACTCGAGTGCTGAGGGAGAGAGACGCCTACAAGGCTCGCTACGAGAAGCTCCTCGGCACCAGCCACGGCATCGCCGGAGACGCCCCGCCGCCGCCGCCGCCCCGCGCCAGCAACCCACCTTCCCCGCCCCCTGACTACTTCCTCTGAGCTCGGCCCCACGAGGAGGGAGGACGAAGAAGAAGAAGAAGAAGGAACGAGTGAGAAACCAGCCGACGTGGAGCAATCAATGATGAGTAATCAGACTTGGGGAAGGAAAAACAAGGATGTGTATGTGTGTGTTTGTGAGTGTGAGTGTATGTGTGTGTGTGTGTGTGTGTGAGAGAGAGAGAGACGTTGGCAGGCAGTTTTGGGGCGATACGACTGAATGCCCTCTTGAGTGATTAAAGGAGAATCGAGCGTTACTCCGTTGGGTGACTCTCGGCTCTCGGACTCTTTTTACTTCACTGTGAATGATAGTTGCACACAAAAAACTTTGCTGAGGGTGCAACGCCGGACAAAACGAGACCATGATGAATGGATCGAAGAAGAAGATGAAGAAGAAGAGGAAGAAAAACAAACCAAAAAAAAGCTTTATCTTGCATTAAACTTAACAAATAGTCCCCGGCACTGCTGAGCCTTCCACCTATGCAATATGAAATAGCTGCACTGCGCTCTCCAAACGAGTGGTCGAGGCTCAAACTGTAGTTGTGTGTTGTTGTGTTTTTTTCTTTTATTTTTTTTTTACGATAAGCTGCTAAAGCTGCTAAAGGTCTGAGTAGTGCAGTGGTGCTGGATGTGGAGTGGTATGGGCTTGGATCGCGTATCCACGGCATGCGGTTGTGTTTGCCATGCGGGCTAATAATATTTCACAGTTGCCTACCAAAGTGTTTCAAAAAGCTCACCAAGACTTGTTATTCTTGTAAGTTGAATAATCATAGATTAAAGAATGTACAAGGATACCTTTCATGGGAATCTTCCAGTGATTGTGCTAAATGAATACCGTAAAAGTCGCGTCGCAAGCCGCTACTTTACCGTCGGTGGGTGGCCCCTGCTAGCTCCCCGATGTAGCCAGCTCCGCTGCTGCTACCTCTCTGTTAGCTGCTTGCTAGCTTCACGACACTCACGGAAGGAGCGGGACCCAGGCCCGGCTCGACGCCCAACTCGGGCAGCAAGGACGCGAGCAGCAGCAGCGGGGCGCTAGTAGCAGCGCTAGCTG